>NW_010401968.1:15523-28577 GCF_000710305.1 Buceros rhinoceros silvestris
TCACCTCTAAAAACGAGAAGTCATGTGAGAGTTAACCCATTGCAGTACTGCCACAGTGACTAGAAGCGTTCTACCGCAGGCAGTTAATCTCCTCCCTCCCGTTCTTTTCAGCGTCTGCTGCTGTGGTCAGCCCCCCCCCAGGTGGATCATGTCAAAGCAGTTCTTGAGGAACATCACAAAGTACTACACAGGATGGGGCTCCAGACAGGTACATATCAATAACTTGTGGTCAGGCCCTGCAACTCGTTTATTTTACAGGAGTTTATGAAAGCTGCCACAATCCTTTAACCACAGCCGCTGCTTTCATGCGGGTCAAATCACGCAAGATAATACAGGCAAGACGATGATTTTATCAAGGGCTGCTTACAGAGCACTGAATTCTCACGCGCTCTTAAAAAACTGTGAGCTCAAGGGGGTTTGAAATTTTTACCTATTTTTGCCTATTGTATAATACGTGAGCCCAGCTGGGGCGTTCTCTGGCAAGCAGCGGTCTCTGTCATTTCAGCAGGCTTTTGATAAGGCACGAGGCAGGCTGGTAGCTTTAGAAGCCCACCACAGTGGTCCCACTTCCACAGTTCCTGTGGGATTTGCCTTTCCTCAGGCTTCAATACCCATGAATGCTGGGAAACAGCAAGTAATGAGAGGCACAGCTCAGTGGGAAACACAGCCTGGGGACCAGAAATAGTAAGCAAAGCACTTCAAGGGTACCTTATATACCCACATATGTTTGCTACAAAGCTAAAGTAATCCAGGCTTTTCCCACAGCAATGCCTTGTCCCTAGGGATTCATTTTTTATTAGAAAGACACTCTAATAAGCCTCCAAATCTATGTTCAGGAAAACCCCTTAGTGCATTCAATCCACAGAGATTAAGAAGAACTTAAAGCCTTCCAGTTTATTACCAAAATACAGATTCGCAGCCTATTTGGATGGTGATGGGAAAAGGGATAGATATATTGCCTCTGACACAACCATTTCTATTATTCCTCACTCTGTTTTCCTGCGTTTGTGTAATCAATAGTAAGTTAATCTATTTACAGCAATTTTATATCAAGCATCGGTTTATCTAATAACCTACAGTAATAGAAATTGCAACTGATAAAAAAATGCTTTCCTATTATTTGAGTTTTCTCAACCCAGGATTTAACTCATAAATTTAACCTCCACGTATCTGCAGAGTGGAAATTATTGCAAGAGGAGCTGCGGGCCTAAGCCAACATACACCGGAATTTTTTACAACCTAGACCCGCATCAGAATTTGGTGCTTGAAAACAACTGTAAACATCTTTATAGGGATAAGCAAGGGTGAGCTGTTGTGTTGGAGGTTACATGTGGAAAAAAACCAGAAAATTCATGCTGCACTGAAGAGTCGACCTGCTAGAAACCAGTTGTACAGTGCACACAGGCCGGTTTAAATGCAAGCATGCAGGCAACCCTTTCCTTTCTAAGGCAGAAGTCACACTGGGAGAGAAGGAAGAACAGAGTAAATAACTGCCATGAGCATTTCCATTTCCAGTTTTGCTGCTGAAACTGGAGTGGAGAAGAAAATCCAGACCAGGATGCAAGCTTTTACAAAGGTTTCCAAAGGCTGGACCTGGGTTTTACCCGGCCTGTAGTCAGTTAATTATTGATGGACATCACCTATTCTAGTACCTTTCCCTGTTCCTTTGCCTCCCCAGATTTTTTAAAGACTGAAGACTTTTTAATGTGAGCCACAGAATGCTGACATCTCCTGTTGAAACATCAGGACTTGAGCAAGCCCAGCACACTGCACAGAGTTGAGTTTGGAAGGGACCTCCGGAGACACCTCATCCAGCCCCCCGCTCAGGGTGACAAGTCAAGGATGCACAAAGGACGGAGTTCGGTGCCCTGTGCTCAGAGCCCCGCAGACAGCTGGCGGTGTTTAGTCTTACGGGAGATTGAATTCTGCTCGAGGAATCTGTTTGCCAGGATCACGCGGTTAACTGCCAAACACAGCGCGGGCTGAGCCGTGCGAGAGGACTGCCTCCACAGCACTTCCCATTTATGGTGTTTACTGAACGGTTTGGCTGCGGGGCTAGTAAGTCAGCGGCACGGAGGAGAAGGCTTAACTCCAACAGCTCCCTGTGCGAGCCAGCTCAGAGAGAGAAGCGGGAGATTCCCCTCAAATCTTTCAAAGCAAGACGTACAGCAGGTTCACACACCGATCTCGATCTTGAAAAGATCTCCAAAGATTTCCAATGCAAATAAACCCAGCTGTTAGCAGAACTCACACCAACAATGCTATCAACTCAAAAATAAACAACAAAAAAGGCAGAAAATAGATATTGGGACACTCATCTCATCTTTCTTCCTTTCTGTGCAACATTTTTCTGTCTCAGGCCTGAAGTGATATGGCCAAAATATTTTCTGCGAGTTCTCCAAGAATTCCAAACTTGATTTATAGTGGCAAAAAAAAAAAACAACCCAAAAACATGAGACCTCCCTGTTCTCAAGACATGTAGGGACATTTCTGCTGTATCACTCCGGTTGGTACGCTGTTTGGCACACCAAGGCCGTGAGAACAAGATGTTAAAAGACCTAGCAGTGTTCTTCACACATCTACCTTCCATCCTTTTGTAAACGGAAGGTGAGATTTCCATATCCTTGGGAGATGCTTTCACTGAAGAGCTGGGCCAGATTATAGGCTGGGGGTTGTGCCTTGCATTAGACACAGGACAAAATGTTAACCCTGGACTGACAGTGCCCTAGGCCCGTGCGAGTCAGGGCGCTTAGGGAAACCCGAAGGAGGCTGAGGTCCACTCTGTGCACTCTGGCAAGCTGTTTATTTTGCTGCGGCTAGTCTGCTAGCCCTGCTCTGCAGCAACATGTACGCTCCTTCTGTCCCGAGTCTTTCCCTGGAACACCACCAGGTCATCATTCACACCCTGGCTTTGTCTGCTCACAGCACCTTTGTTTCCCACAGCATCTGAAAGGGATGCCACCCCAGAAATCCCACTAGCAAAAGCCTTGCTATACCAGTGAGAAACTCCATTTGGGAGAAATGGTCAAAATCTGATAGACTAGGCTATTTCAGTTGGAAGGGACCCACAGCAACCATCTATCTAACCACCTGACCACTTCAGGGCTGACCAACAAGCGCGTCGTTAAGGTCATTGTCCAGATGTCTCTTAAACACTGACAGGCCTGGGGCATCACCACCTCTCTAGGAAGCCTGTTCCAGTGCCTGACCACTTCCTACGGACCAGTCTAAATGCCCCCGGCACACCTTCGAGCCATTCCCACGTGTCTTATCGCTGGATCATTCTCCCATCAGGGAGAAGAGCTCAGCACCTCCCTCTCCACATTCCCTCCTCAGGAAGAAGCTCCATTAGAGTGCAGGGGACCGGGATAAAGAGTAGGCGTCACGGCAGATCACCCTGCAGCCAGCAGACTGAATTCCGCACTGACAGTCCCACTGGACGTTTCTGCAGCCTAAGCGATGTTTACTCTTGACTCCAGAACTGGCAGCCTTATTTACGACTAACACTGTTCACAAGTTATTGACATCAAGGAATGGCTCCTTTGTCACTGTCACAGGCGGCAGCTCCAGGGGACGCCGGAGAGCCTGTATACCTACCGAATGCATTTCTAAGGCAGCCCAGCTGGCCCACCACTAGTGAACTGCCCGGCTCTGGATACCAGGCTGGCACGGAGCACTGCCAAAAAGGGTCTTCATACAGGCTAGATCAAGCCAGGTTAGCACATGAACACAGTGAACACGCGCATACTGCAGAGGCAGAACTCCACCTTCGCGGGCACAATCGCTACTTTTTGTGTGGCTGCCCAGGTAGAATTCAAGTTAATCGCCATGTATCATGATTTATGACGATATCGCTTTCTTTAGAAAAAAAACTTGGGCTGTGTGTGAGCTGACATGCAGTGGAAGCACAATGGGGAGAGGCAGTCACATCAAGCACAAGTACCCTCAAGGACGCTGCTGATTAAAGGAGTTACAGCCCCTCCAGCCCCTCCTTCCTCTGGTAAATCCACACTGGTGACAGAAGAGTTACCTGTGGTAACATCAAAATAGTCCTGTTCGCACTGTTGAGTGAGTCATCAGAAGGATACCATGCTAAGAACGCTTTTAAAAGACCCCTCAAATAAGACTCAGCTTGAGAGCAAGGAAACATTTGAAGTTAGACTAATACAAAGAAAGGAAAAAGAAAACATCCAGCAGCTTTGGATTTCAGGGTCAAAGCTGGTGTCAGAAAGGAATTCCCAAGCCAGGCTTGTTTGGCACTTCAGTCCAGAATAGATAAGGTAGTTCTAGTATGCCATTCTAGGGTGGTCAGTTGTCTCTTTTTGATAATTTTATCATACAAATCTCTCCAAATAAGAATTGCCCTGGAAAAATAAAAAAGTCCGTGTGTGTGGAGTGGCCACCAAGGTTTGGCGCACATGGAAACACCTCCAGCAGTACACACAGCTGGATACAGAGCTACACAAAGTTCCTGCCCTCCCGCTTCCTCGCCTGCAAAGGAACAGCCTGCTCACCTGCTCGCTCACACTGTGACTGCACTAAAAGTGCTTAAACATCTCAGTATCGCTCATCTTTCCGGTTGGTAAAATCGAACCCCTATTCTTCTTAAAGTGAGATATCACACTGCTTGACAGAATTCTCAGGAAGAAGTGCCGAAGCAGGCTCTGGAGTGCTGCATCTGCCTAGTCCGACAGATCTCCTATCCCAGATGCACACACAACACACTCTGGGATGCTGCTACGTTATGAGGACATTTTTGCCTTTTAGGGCAAAAGACGTGCATACACTTGCAGACTAGTAAGGACAAGGCAGGACCTCCTCAACTGCAGCGCGGGGGCCCTGCGTTTGTTTTTCAGCTCTGTTTTCAGTTTGGTTGGCCGTACTAACCTAGGGATGCTATGCTGCAAGCCAGACAGGTATTTAAGTTGTTAAATCTCTGAGGCTAAACTGAAGAAACACACCTTTAAGAACTTGCCACCTACAAGGAAGTAGCTTGTACTCTACATACAGTAGCTTACGTGTTTGAAATGTTCAGGTGTCTCTTTAGCCACCTAACTCAAAGACAGATGCTTCCCTTAAGCAAACCCATCTCCTCTTTTCCTTCCTTTCGTACCACCCTACTTCTCCTCCTGCCTGTGCTGTTCACAAAGCAATTCTTCAATTCTCCCTTTCACAGCCTTCTCTCTCTGCTGGTGATGAATAGCCCTTGCATGTACACTCCCAACCCTTCTCCATGCCTCCTCCCCCCACTTCCCTAGACTTTTGATAAAAGTATTCACGGTGAGGAGAAACGCACACTTCACCCTGCTCTCAAACCAGTCCCTGAGATCACTGAGTCCCTTGATTTAAAGTCATTTTTCAATTACCATTTCCTTGTGAGGCCCTGACACCCTCTGCTTTTCTGTAAGCACTGGCCACTCTTTTGCTTGTCTAAGAATCTTGCTCCTGTAAGTAAAATTTCCAGGAAGTTTTTGCACCGGAGCATGTTGAGTACACGTTTAACATCAGCTGCAAGGTACTCCACAGGCTTCTAAACAGCATCAACATGTCTGCTCCCAAAACCAAGAGAACTACAAAACTCACACAAAAGTGCTAACCATCTTACCAAAAAAAAAAAAAAGCAGGCACAGATATATCCTTCGAGTCTGTCTTGCTGCCTTGGTAATTTTAATTCTAACACTGGGAAACAAATCATTTAAAGAAACATTTCACCTTTTGATTTGCAGTCTAAGGGAAAACATCCACCTGACAGGTGCTCTTCTGTTTGTGACTCTCTGCCTAAGTACGAGGCACTAGAGGCACTTCCAGCCCTTCGCCGTTTTACTTGGGATGCTGTGGTTTTTAATTGTTCCATAACCCCTCTGTAGACTGCGTTCCTCCTTGGTGGCTACTCACTCTGATGTACCGTGCCTGCTGGTACACAAGTTACTACAACATGCATTTGTTTAGCAACGTTTGTGCAACAAGACTGCGTTTTGGTAAATTCAGGGCAGTCTAGCACTCATGGAAAGGAAGCTCAGTGAAGCTAGGTTGGAAGGCAACTCATAGAAGGAACATAAGCTGGGAGAATTCATAACTGCACGAGAACAGCAGGAAAAGGGCCAGGAAAGGAATGCAGACAGCAATGCTTAGTGTCAGAAGCCAAGTCTGTTTTCCTCCAGAAGAACACACACACACTATTATCCAGCTCTCACTTGCTTTGGGACTGATTTTCAGTGATGAATTCTGATCAGAGCCTCCTCCCCTCCCGCAGATGCCTACCGCAAACCCACCTGCACCACTGCTGCTTCTGGAGCGTTTTATCAGCTGGGCTGATCCTACGGGATAGTTCGATGGCTGTTTGGGCTCCCCTCAGCTGCTCTTGGAAACATTCTTTGGGGTAACATCATGCCCGTGCTTCCACAGTTACTCAGGCATTAATGGGTTTTACATGCATTTTGGTAACTTCCACTTTTCCGCTGGAACTCAGAGTGTTCCAGAATTTGGGACAGTGCACCACATGGCCAACGCGGGGCCACTCCCAAGAGTGTTACGGTGACCATCCATTTTACCTCACAGCTTAGTGTGCACAGCATCTGACCACCTCACAGCTGAGAAGGCCAGCAGATGTAGGGGTGGGGGATTTTCTTCTTTCTTTTCTTCTGAAATGAAACACTTTTCCTGTCGCCATCTCCACTTTGTTTTTCATTTATAAGCAATATTAATGCAATTCCTGACATTTAACTTTTGCTCATTCTGCAAGCACTCATCCCTCATTTGCATCCAAATTTGGTTCCCCTCTTAGTGGAAATGATTTATATCAAGAAGCTGTCCGGAGAGAATGTTTTTTGTATTGATGGCACAAATACTCTATCATTAAAAGCTTCCACACTTGTTTTGCTTTTGTCTCTCAGTGCTGTCTCTAGCCAACATTGTGTTTCACGTTTGGTCCTGGAGGGCTGTAAGAAGGCAATTAAAAAAAAAAAAGCAGCAGCTTAGTCTTACAAGGATGACCGCTGTTAGTGACCCATACGGAGTGCGGGACTGAGAATGTGGGACATTCTACGACGCATGGGAACGGAGCTTCTTTGCTGCTCATGACAGCTTACCTCTGACCTGTCACTACACTAACAAACCCCCTTCCCTTTCCCGTAGTGCTCTGAAACCAAATCTGACTGGGTCAAGTGTTCCACCAGGCTACTGGTCTGGAATGTCTTTGGGATGTTTAACAAGACTAGACCTGTGTGTTTTGGAAAGTCTTCTACAGTCCTTTATATTTATGTTATGCTTGAAACGGAGCAAAATGCTTCCAAATAAATAGTGACTTTGGAAAGCTGTCATAACTATTTCCTCACTGCAGGCAAGCGAGACATCAGCCTTCATTTACCTTCGGCAGAAATGTCTATCTTGGAGCAACAAAACTGCGGCCTCCCAATTAAATCTTCCGAGAGAGGCTGCTTATTGCAGCAATCACCTTCTTTAAAAGATTAATGTCTAAGAGAGGTCATTCGGAGACAGAAAGAGAAACAACCCACAATCCTAAGACAACATCCCTCATGACTGGAAAAGACTCCTACCTGAAAGCCTTCCTTCCACCTGGTTCTATTTTACGGTCCCACTCACACCAGATGGAAGAGTGACAGGAACAAAACAAACTGGTTTTCCAGAAAGCATCTCCCGTCACTGCTCTGATATGCTGGTTCCAGCAGCGACTCTGCTGGGCTCTCAGGTGACTCTAATCTGCTTGTCCAGAGATCAACGAATGACTGCAGTAATCGGATTGTGAGGGCTACCGGCTTCCCAACACAGACACGTGTGCTTGGGAGGCTGCACCGAAAAAAGAAATCAGTTGTGAACAGACGGTGGTGGGGGAGAAGGGGGAAGAGATGGGAAGTTGGGAGAGCGCACTGCTGGCAGGGAAGGGGAACTAAGGTCAGGAGCCAGTGAGCAGGAGCAGCAGTATCTGCAGAACAGTGTTTGCTCACCAAGGGAGGCAGCGTCAGGCCTCTCATCAAAACAGCAGAATGCAGAGACAAGCACCAGTGATGGGTGGCTGCAGAGCATCAGAGCCCACGGAACACCCTATCACTGCCCATGTTTCGTGCCTCCCATTTGAAATCAGTCAGTCATGCTGCTGCCTGCCAGGAGGATGCTGGAGAACTCTCAAGGAGCCTGCAACAGGTCCGGTATTTTGTTTGTCGTCTAACACGGAACTGCAAGAGAGACAGACATTCTCCTAGGAGTCAGCCCTCATGTAACGAGCGCTCCAGCTTGATACCATACCTCGAGAAAGTGGGAACAAGTGATGGGCTGCCTCTGTGACAGGCAGAGTCTGTTTGCACAGGAACAAAACCTTCCCGCGCACAGTGCTAATTTGGCTCGGTGCAACAGCAGACAGAGCCTCTCAGATGTCCATCCCTGTTCCCACTTCCCTCTGCAGCCTGTAACCTTGTGTAGTACCCCCAGGTAGTGGTGCGACTGTCAGGGGTTAAATGTCCCTTCGACACACCTTTTCTCCAGGTGGACCTGCCCTGTAATTCCGTGTCAGTGATTAGTGAACTGCAGAGACAGCCATGTATCAGAAGAATTATCTCCAGTAGGAGATGACCTGAACAACAGTTTTGACGCCTGGCAGCTGCCCTTACCTCCAGACAGTACCAGTTATTAGCACTGGTCCTTCTGCCTGTGAACTCCGACGGCCACAGCTACAGCAAAGCACTAACACTGCCTTACAGCCAAAGGCAATTAGCTTCTCCTCACCTCAGTGTCCTACCCACAAAAAACAAGTTACAGTGTGCAGCCACCCTCAAAAAACCTGATTAATATTAATACTGAGTGTCTGCAGTGTCTACAATTGCCATCAGTACATAATCACTGTACAGTTCAGGGGACTGGAATGTACCCTGCACACCCCTGTGAAGAGCTGTTTCCTGGGGTTTTTTGAGTGGGATGCCAGGGGTATTTTAAAAATGGCTTGTGTACTGGTTTTCATTTCATAAAACATAACGAAAATCGTAATAGTAAGTGGGAACACCAAAACAACTGCCTAGCCTACACACAACGGCAGAAACAACTGGGTCATGCACATTGTTTAAAAGCTTTTAAAAAATTCGTACATTGGCCCCAAAGCCTCCCCAATTCTGATTTTTCTGTGTATAGAAAACGATCCATAAATTTGATGGGAAAAAATTCTAACATTTGTGGAGCAGCAAATGATACCATTTCAGGAACATCTGTCATTAAATATTTGAGTCACCTGGACCATGTTTCTCACCTCTCAGGTTTTCTTGCAGCAGACCAATTAACCAGAACACCTCACTTGCTGGAGAGCTCAGCTACAAAACGTCCTCACAGTGAAGACGTTTGTTAGGCCGCTTCTCAAAGAAGCATGGCATGTTCTCTCTAGTTCACCTCTACCTGTATTTCGGCCGTAAGAAACTGCTGTCACAGGGAAGACGGCTGTCAGGATTCGATTTAGTCTGATTCCTTTACAAGGCCAAAATTAGCTTCACCTTGATTAACTTGGTTACTCCACAGACTACCTAATGGATCTATCTCAATTTACTCCGCCTTCACATCACTTACTTAAATGAGATCCCTTCCTTAAGCCACCTGGAGATGTTATTTTCCTCATTTAGAAGGTGCCACTTTTTTGCCTTTGAAAAATACAACTGTACTCGACTGTTATTCAGACAACTCACTCCAGGTAAAGCTCCCCCAAGGACCACAGCAGCTATGCCCCTCTACGATGCCCTCGCTGCATTAGAACAGCAAAGTCACCAATGGCAATATGAAGTGAGATGTAGACCCAGACAGAGTCAGAGACACGTCTGAGGACCACAGTAGCGAGTAAAGGAAAAGCTGAATTTGGAGACCGGTCTGGGACTGATGATGTGCCAAGAACATCCATTCCTTCTCAGATTAAACACAACAGGGAAATATTTCTCTAGCAATGAATGAACAAACCAAGCACGGCACGAAACCTGGAAACCTAAATCACCCTGGGGACAAAAAGCAACCGGAGAGAGACGGCTTACAACTCAGAAACAGTGTTTACAGACTTCATTCCAAAAACCACTGTCTGGTCAGGGGAGGGGTTTTGAAGCTTTATCTCCTTCTGCTCGTACGCTGATTCCCTACGGTAATCTGTCCGCAAAAGCTGAGCATTTAGAGAAGTCTTAGCAGCAACATTCAGACTCTCAAGAACTGTGATGCCAATAAGCACTTGCTACAGAGTCTGATGGAAAGAATGTATGAACAGATAAGCAATTTGGAGACACGATTTTAAATCTGGTACTATTTTTGGCAGGCAAATCCGCATTGTCTTGGAGAAAGTTACTGTAATCCTTATGGCAACAGGGACACAATGGGTTTTAAGGAGGAAGTGGAGGGGACAGCTAAAGCTGTGAAAATGTTTTACCCAGGGCTTCACAGCCTGTTCACACACGTTCTTCACTCTGCTCTGTTCTTCCCCCCCACTCCGTGACTCCCAGGAAATAGAAACGGATGCCAAACAGAGGAACTAGCTCCCTGTAACAGTGGCAGTGCCAGACTCGCTGAAGTACAGGAGGAATCCACCTCAGAGCAACAGCGACTACGTAGCCTGAAATAGCTCAGCAGAGCACACGAGCCGAGGGACACGTTAGCATTGCACATCAACCCTTAAATAACTCCAAAGGGGTTCGTAAGAGAGGGGCTGTTGTCGTGGTTTGTGTGTCCCATGAAGAACCAGCAGGTGCCATGTCAAAGACAGGTCCCTCGAGGAGGAGCGCTCTTGACTGGCCCACAGCTGATGCAGATGAAATACTTCAGAGAGATTGATTATAAATGACAGCTTTGAGAACAGATTCGTTTCAGGCTTATTTTGAATTGAGGTCTCCCTGTTTTGTGCCTTTTTTCAGGAGGGGGAGGGCAGGGAGGGGATGGCTGCATTTCCAATTCAGTAATCAAGAAATTAACTCCTGGGTCTGGAGAGTTCCTGTGTTTTCATTTTAAGCCTGTCTAGGGTTTAAAGCGGATTCCTGCAGACAGAATTGGGGCAGGCATAGCACTGAAGTGCTGTAAACACACATGGCAGAACTGACAGATGAAGAGACATCCTGGGAGCCCGGGGAGGGGGGTACACTTCCCACCCAGCCATGTGTACGAATCTGGAGCAGGCACTGTTTGGTCACAGACAAATGGATTAGTTCCCTTGGCAGCTGTCACTCAGCAGTCTGTGGGACAGGCAGTGCCAAACACTATAACTCTGGGAAAAAAATAATTTGCAGATGGCAGATACCAAATAGCATCTTGACTGTAGCAGGAGGGGGTTGTAGAGGGAGGGAGCTGATCACCTCCAGGCTATAAAACAAAGCAGCTGTATAAACTGATGTAGGTGAGATGATAAGACTAAAGACCGTGATGCTGAATGATACACCTCTCTGTTCAGTTTGTCTTACTCAGTGTTCTTCCGGCACCTCCACTGCCACAGTTCTGCTCATTTAGAGATGTGCTGCTGCCAGTTAGCTGACACACACCTCCTCAGAATTCTCTCTGATAAACCCTGGTAGCAGAAGAACAACATTGGCATTTGCTATCGTAACCGCAGATCCTGGCACTGGTCTCTGTGCTCTGCCTTTCAAGAGAAAGGGGTAGCATCTGCCTCCTCACCACAACACCCTCTGCCTGATAGATGATGTTGCACGCCCTTTTCTTTCAGCAGCAATGATCCCTCCTACGCTGGTACACCTCTTCCAAAGCGAGCCTCACTGCTCTCTACCACCCTAAGCCCTTCTTCGTGCAGAGTCTAAAGAACAAGTCCTGTGAGGAGCAGCTGAGGGAGCTGGGATTATTTAGCCTGGAGAAAAGGATGCTCAGGGGAGACCTTATCACTCCGTACAACCACTTGAGAAGTGGTTGTAGACAGAGGGGGGTTAGTCTGTTGTCCCAAGTAATACAAGACAGGATGAGAGGAAATGACCTCAAGTTGTGCCAGGGGAGGTTCACGTTGGACATTAGGAAGAAATTCTTTACAGAAAGGGTTGTGAAGCCCTGGAACAGGCTGCCCAGGGAGGTGGTGGAGTCCCCATCCCTGGAGGGGTTTGACAGACATACAGGTGTGGTGCTCTAGGGACATGGCTTAGTGGTGACCTGGCTTGGTGCTGGGTTCACGTTTGGACTTGACGATCTTAAAAGGTCTCCTGCAACCAAAACGATTCTTGGTTCCGTGGTAAGGTCAGAGCATTAATACCTTTTCCTGAAACATGCACATTTACATTTCACAGTCCTGAAGGACTTCAGTTGCCTGACACACCTCAAAGGGAAAGAAAATGCACCCAGATGACAAGAGCTTAGAAAAAACATGGTATCCACTTACAACCACCTCTGTTAGGGAGACAAGATTTAGGGAAAACCAACAACAGGTCATATTATGGCAGTAATTACAGCAGGCTGAGATATTCACCTTTGACTGTGACCTGAGCACTGCAAGATACCTGTCCTGTGTTGTTTTCAGCCAGACAGGTATAAATGCCATCATCTTCTGGTAGGGCATCTTGGACGGTCAACTTTGCAACTCCGTCTTCAAAAGTGGAATGGGCGTACTGAATTGGCTGGTCTGCAGACAGAAAGGAAGAGAGTTGTCTGAATACACCAGCCCCAAGTTTCCAAAGCACTCTGTGTTAAATCTGGATGCCTAACACCAGCCAGCACGTTAAAGGGCAGAGCCAAATCCCGCTCCCTCGTGCACAGCCACTGCTCTCTAGTGACCACCACCAGCAGCATCCCAAGCTATCAGCAGAATATGGTTGTCAGACGCATCTCGCCATATGGTTCTCTGGGTGCTACCTTAAGCAGCAGCGAGAGGAGAATATTTATCTTTGAATTTTGAATAGATTCTCTTTCAGATGGATAAGAAATGTCTTGTGCGTTTGCTTCAGACATCATCTCCATCTTATTAGAGTTACTGCCTAGATGTGCAAAACCTGTGGGGCATGGAGAAACACTTGAAGTCCTCCATCAAGTACACTGTAGTAGAAGACATTCCAAGAGAGACAAAAAAATCCACGATGGAGCCAAGAGGCCGAGTTACACA
>NW_010401969.1:0-2998 GCF_000710305.1 Buceros rhinoceros silvestris
TATTTCTGCTGGAATAGGGAAGGGTATTATCATCATCGGACTTTTGGCTCAACCTCGGCCAAACCGTTGACACACAGCATGGAAACTTCAACACGGAACTTCAACATTTAGGCCACTTTGGGGTTTTTTTGTTGTTACACAGGCAACAAGATAACTAGCTTTCACAAATTTCCATTTTGGCCTTACAGCTGAAAGGGCAATTACGAGAAAATTTCCTGACGGAAGTTTATCTTGTAATGCTGAGTTTTCTCTTTCTCTTTTTCATATTCTTTTTGCTATTGGCGAGACAGCAAAAAAACAGTCAAACTGCTGATCAGAACCAGGGTTGTCAGTCTCGGTGCATACCCAGATGGATAATTCATATTAGCACATCTGAAAGACCAGATTTCCACGTACAATTGTTCTAACACAATTGTCAAGACATAGATATACTACTACGATCTTTTAAGTCTGATAAAGGTACTGAAGGAGCAAATACCTCTCCACGAAATGCTTTAGAGACAGGCAAGGGAAAGAAAACAAGGAAGAAAAAGTAAGAGCTCCAAACCTACTGTAAAACAATGGAAGCAAAAATGCAATAGAATCTAAGAAAGCACTGCCATCAAAACATGAAAAAGAAGTGAACAGTGTGGATATCATCAAGGATCTTTCAAAAAAAGATTTGGAGATCAGATTGCAGAGTCAAGTCACAATCAAGAAGTAGTCTTTGATTGTCTTGCGTAAGACTTCCTGACAGTGTGAAAGTAAAGGATAACGAGTTTGCAATGCAATTCTTCATTTCCCAGAACTAGAATACTCTGATTTATGAGCTCAGTCATAATGTGCTTTCATGAACTAAATCAACTGATTGCTTTTCCAACAAAAATTGAGGAATGCATCACCTTGACTGTGATACAGACACTCTCTGCACAGCGTACAAATTCCACAGGTTACTTTGGTCTGTTCACACAGAAGAGCTGGTGTTTTCATCACTTTTTCAAAAATTTCAAGGGTACAGATGCTGTGGGCTCCCTGAACCTTAGAGTACTGCTGACCTAAGGAAGATATTCCTTTTCACAACTAGAAATTTCTTACTATGTTAAATGTTCCCGTCAGCTTTCTGTGCTATCTGGGTTTGAAATTCATTGCTCGGAGACTTGAAGCCGACAGACAGACAGGTTTTGTTATGGATTCCAGATAGACCTTAAGTCTACTGGAGCCAGGATAGGAACTGTGGATGTCTATTCAAGATAATAAATGTCAGCACACATTTCCTCTCTTTGATATCCTCAATTTCATTTGAAATTAATTAAGTCATACACTTCCAAGAAGTCAAGAATTTAGTCTGAAATTAATTAAGTCATACACTTCCAAGAAGTCAAGAATTTAGTCTGAAATTAGTTAAGTCATACACTTCCAAGAGGTCAAGGATTTTCCCATGTGGCTTTTTCAATAACACACGCTTTTTCTCTTTCCTGTCTCTGTGGATTCCTTCTTTGCTGACTGGTCCCCCATTTGAGCATCAGGTAGAGAAAAGTGTGTGCTTGCTGTTTTGACCCACCCAAGCTTCTCTTGTTTCTGAAAGATCGTTGTAATCCCTTGAACATCTTATATACAGTGTTTCTTAAACCCAGCATTATTACCTGGTTTCTTTATTTACACCTTCTCAGTTTTCTTCTATGCTCTTTCTAGTCTGGTGTAATGCAAACAAACTGGCTATCTGGAGGGTATTGCCAAGGGACAGGAATCTCTTGGATTTGAGGTAATTTCAGCTCAGCGGCAGCCATCAAAGAGTTTCACTTTGTCCTCAGTTGGAGAGACAGGTAACACACAACACTGCTGATCCTACATACACTGAGACACACAAAGATACTGAAAATGTACAAGAGTAAAAAGTTGTGTATGCATAAAATTACTGGAAATCTATTTCATAGAAACTTAAATTTCAACATGAGCTATTTGGTACTGACCTAAAGCAGGTGAAGATCCAAAGGTGACTGCTATGGGATTCACCCATTGCCTTTTCCTCAGTCATTTCATCGTAGCAAGCTGTCAAGTTGGTAAGGCATAATTTCCCTTTTGTGAATCCATACTGACCACTCCCAACCACCCTTGTCCTTAGCATGTGTGGAAATGGGTTTTTTAAATTTTTTGCTCCATCATCTTTCACGGACCCTGGTGAAGCTGGCTGGCCTGTAATTCCCCAGATCCTCCTTCTTTCCCTGTTTGAAGATAGGAGTGACATTTGCTTTCTTCCAATTTTAGGGAACCTCTCCTGACTGCTAGGATCTCTCAAAGATAATAGAGAGTGGGCTTGTTTGACATCCACCAACTATATGTGTATCACCTCAGGTTCCATGGTCTTGTGTATGTTCAAATTATTTAACTGTTCCCTAACCTGATCCTTCTCCACCAAGGATAAGTCTTCCTTGCTCCAGACTTTTCCGCTGGTCTCAGGGACCTGGAATTCCTGAAGGTAAATCTTTCCAGAAAAGACTAAGGCTTTCTAAAACCCATTTCTGCACAGTCAGACAGTATTTGTATACTCCTCTTTGGTGACCTGATCCTGCTTCCACCTCTTGTGTGCTTGTTTTTCAGGTGTAAGTTTAGTGTGAGTTTAGTCCCTCCTTGCTCATTCATTTAGGCCTCCTGCTACTTTTGAGTTCTTGTCAGGATGGACCACTCTTGAGATTAAAGGAGGCGATCCTTGATAAACAATGAGCTCATCTGGACCCTTTCTCCCTCCAGGACTGTCTTCCATGGGATTCTTCCAAATAGGTTCCTGAACAGGCTGTCTGCTTGTTCTGCTACTGTTGTTTTGCTATTTGCTTTGTTTTCCTCTCTCAGGGTACTGAGCTTCACCATCACATGGTCACTGAAGCCATCCTGGGCCACAGTCTTGACATCCCCCAACTGATTCTCCCTTGTTTGTAAGTATTAGGTTCATTAGAGCACCTTACCTTATTGGCTAGAAAACTAATGGCAGATACTGAAGCAGTTAAAGTCCCCCATGAAGATC
>NW_010401970.1:0-11950 GCF_000710305.1 Buceros rhinoceros silvestris
CCAGGAAGTTTAGCTCAAACCGGGACATACTCAATTAAAAAAAAAAAACCAGACAAACAACCAAAAACTCCCCCAAAACACAACTTCTTTTGTTACGGAAACAGTTATCATGTTTGCCTTTCTTATGACTAAACCAATATCTTAAGGTCGATGAAATTAAGCCAAGAAAATAATAGTAAAAAATAATCTTTTGCCAGTAGACATGATAATAATTAGGGAACCCATGTAAATAAAATAACACAGACATGTTTCTGTAAGTGTGAGTTATCTCTCAAGTTACAGTGTGAGCTTCTTTGGATACCTCAAATTACCCTTACTTAAAAAAAATCTTGCTTTTGTAACCACATCAGGTTTGTTCTATTGCGGAGATTTTCCAATATATGTCACTTACTGTGTTTGGATTTTTTTTTTTCTGTTACCGCTTGCTGATACTGGTAAAAGTACTTGAATAGATATGGTTGTATTAGCAAAATATTCTTCCGTGTGTGATTTCTTTTTCCCCAAAAAATTGATGTTAGCTCAATCCACCAAAGAACTCAAAATAACTTTGTTCTGAAGGTGAGCTATGTCTCTGTCATAGTGGGTTTTTACTATAATTCTATTAGCATGACTGTAATTATAATTCCTTTTAATTGCACGCAGAACCTCAGAAGAAATTAGATATCTGCTGTCTTCTTCTAATGTTCAAAAGTCAAATTTGACAGCTTATATTCATAAATCAGTGCTCTCTCTCTGAGCACAGCAATGAACTCTACATTTTGCCCCAATCTGTTTCAGGTCCTGGAGGTAATGAACTGAATGAATGGCTGAAAAGAAAAACAGAATAAAGCCTGAAATATTAGCCCACTATGGGTTAAAACAATCAGAAATGCTTTTCTTTTTTTGGAGGAAAATAAAATTTTCCATTTTATTAGAAAGCCTCATCCCTGACCTCTCTGAAGGCCCTAGGAAAGTAAGGCTAGCTAGTTTTAGTCTTTTAAATTTACACTTTTTGAAGTCATATAGAATTTTTTTAAATAAGAGTTTTTCCTCTGAAACGCTGATGAATATCATCAATTCTTATTACACTTTGAAAAATACATAGAGTTAATGTGAAAAAAAAATCCTCTAAGAAATGTATTGCATTATGATGCCAATCAAATATCTTTTGCTATAACATAAAGTAAATAATTTATTATAATTTTATGATCCATGTTACCTAGGAAAAAATCTGAGTGGTATTAGCCCTGCATTAAATATATACAATTTAGAAGAGGTTTTTTTTGTTTGTTCAGTATAAGCATACATTGCCATATTGTACACATCTTCTAGCAAATAGTATAATTTTTTGGCATTTATACTTTCTGGAAATGAAATGGTGAGTTTGAGCCATGTTAGTGTGAGACTTTGCAGGGAAAAAATATATTTAAATTGTATAATTAGTGCATATTATTAATATTTATTTATTGATTAAATAAACTCTAAATGTTGGAAAACGCTCTCTGAGGATATAAGATTTGTAACCAATTAGACATGTTTCTTCTCATTGTCTTTGTCTTTATAGTTGTCTGTTACATCAACATGACATAAAATACAAAACTGTGATGTATTAAAGGATGGAAATTAAAAGAGGATTCAGAATTTCTCCTAGTTAGCTCTTTGAAAGCAGATTTTCTGAGAGTTCCATGACTGAAACACTTAGATATTTCACTCATGTTTTCATGTCTGAAAATCTGTTTTCCATACGGAATTCATGACATGCTCCTGGCAATTCTACTGTAAAGAGTAAAACCTGGATTGTAGCTGAGAAAAGTCTTGATGCATTCATGAATATTTCATCAGTTGGTTGATACTGACAAAAATAGGTGAAAAGGATCTTTAAAAACCCACCGCGGTACCCATATTGCAAATATATACAAAAATTCGGTTTCATTCTATACCAAAGGCATGTGCTATACCTAAGGCATATTCTACACCCGACCACTTTTCCCACTTGACCTGTTTATTCTATTCCAGTTACACAGAAAGCCGTTTTTTTTTAATTCACCTGAGTCATTTACGTCTCTCCTGTCCCCCAGTTTCCAAACATTAATTCAACTTAGGAACAAATCAGACTTTTATTGTCATTATGGCTTGGACGAAAGCACAGAGACGGCCAGTAATTTACATAGCAGTTAATATGAGCTGTGAGAGCTTTCTCGCAAACTTCCGCTGTTGTCAGCAAGAACCTTATCACTTTTAAAATTGAATTTATGCCTTTATCCTTAGTTCGTACAAGAGAAATAATATTGATGTATTTTATTACATTCAAAATAGACCTTTGTCTCTCTTGGGGCATCTATGCTGTGTCTGAAGCACAGTCTGCAGGACTAGCTGGTATAACACACCAATGTCCCAAATGGGAGCAGACTATCTGCCACTGTTCACATAGCAGCACTAGCATGTTTTTCCTGACTAGAAACATTCTTTAAAATCATACCAGTACAGAGAAGATCTTATTTTCAGCTTACTGTTTAAAACATGAAGGTGAGTTGAAATTGTAGTATTGGACTTGGATGTCAGAGAGAGATTTTAAATGTAAAAAAAAAAATGTTGTAGGAAGGAAAACCCAGCAAAGTTTGGTGAGCTTAGCTGAAGCTTTAAAGAGATTATACCCAAAGTTCACAGCAAACTTAGAAAAAGTTGAACTTGGCTGTTACCTTGAAAAATTTTTGAAGGAAGGGATCATCAACACCACCGCTGTTCTCATCTCTGGCAAACAATTTCAAGCAGCTTTAGGTATCAGATAGTATAGCCTGGGGACTCAAGAAAGAATTTCCAGGTTCGCTGTTTCTTTATTGGTTTCTGTTTTGGAGGCAAAGTTTACTGTTGCTACATCTAGAGAAAGAAAAACAGTAGTTAGATACTGAAGATGTAAGATGGTCATTCTCTCAGTGTTGTCATTATTTTCAGTGGCAGCAAGAATAAATCTGAGATTTTTTTTTTTTTTTTTTTTTTTTAGCCATCTAAAGCATTAGGTGGTCCTTGTGGCTGGAAACAGAATTGTAGGAAACTTTCATGCCTCTGTCATTGAGATTTTTTTTTTTTTTTTTTTTTTAGAGCCATCTAAAGCATTAGGTGGTCCTTGTGGCTGGAAACAGAATTGTAGGAAACTTTCATGCCTCTGTCAGGCATGTTATATTGTCTGCTCAGAAGGCAGGTTTATCGGCAGCTCACAGTGGTTTTGGTGACTACATGAAATAAACTCTTGGATTCATTTCAGCTTGTTGAATGGAAAAAACCCAGCACCACCACAGGACCTTTTTTTGACAGCCTTATTATACATATCAAGGGCTGACTCAACGTGGTACCTGAAACGATCTCTTACCATTTTTTTACTACTTGCTTTTGTGGGTACAAGTGACTGGACAATGTTCCCTTCCACGGACTGGCAAACAGAAAGTGCTAACATTACTTGCTAAACAGGTTTTTTTTTGAAGTCCACTGTGTTTTGGAATATGAGAGATGGGGCTCATGGTCTTGAGTCACACAGAGAATGAATAATATATAAAATAATAATGCGTGTCTACCACAACGGTATGCACTGCCATAAGCTGCTGGACCAGCAATGCGGGTGACACAGCTGTCATTGACAGCTACTTTGACAAACTACTGTGTAGATCTATATAAGATTAAATTCCAGGTTAGCAGTCTATCTCTAATATTAAATAGGTATTTTAAATCAGTTAGGCAAGTCAAAGGTCAGCAGTGAAGATCAATTTGATAGTTTTATCTTTATTTTGTCATGTTGCCTGTAACAAAAGCAGTGCTTCAAGGGAGACTTCCCAACTATGTAAGGATCACTCGGAAGCTCATTAGCTTCAGTTTGATCAAACTTACATGTAATTGATAACCTCTGCTTAAGCATCTTGGAGAATAAGAGCAAGGTAGGAGTGACATGACAGGATCAAGGAACATCTACAGAGCCAGGAAAATGTAAATTTTCTTGTCTTTAGTTTATTCTATTACACACACACACAAATCTGACTGGAAGATGCAGTCTTTTTAAGGAAAGAGTATGAAGTCACTGTCTAATACACCTATATGGTTAATTTAGGGTATTCCGTGCAATTGATAGTTTTCCTTTCTTCATGCGTGTCCAGTGTGGGAGTCAGAAGATAGTCCTAGTAGCCATCCTGAGGAGTGGGTTTGTTAGCTGCATTTTTTCTAGATGTTAAAAATGGACATGTTCCTTTTAGGAAGTGGGGAAGGCTACACAGCAACAAAGATTTGTACAAACACTTCTTCTGCCTTCCATTGTGTGATGCTTTT
This sequence comes from Buceros rhinoceros silvestris, assembly GCF_000710305.1. Lineage (NCBI taxonomy): Eukaryota > Metazoa > Chordata > Aves > Bucerotiformes > Bucerotidae > Buceros > Buceros rhinoceros. The sequence goes on from NW_010401970.1 coordinate 4,291, forward strand.
CAAGATCTTATCTTCTTCAGTGCTCAGAGAAAAGACATGTTGTTTAGAATAATGTTTTGCATTATTAACCTGTCCTAAACATTAGAATTTCAGCTCCAGCAACTATGATATGTATATGCAATCCATTATAAGGAAGAATGTTGAAACAGTAAGTTTTCCATGCTTATCTTAGCATTTATACAGTTTATTCATTATTAAAATCAATGCATAATCATAACAGGATATGTGAGCGAGCTGTCAAGCACAACTGACAAATCTAAGGAGGCAAGTAATTTACCTGTACATTTGGCTACAGAATAACAGGTTATGGCGGTAATCTTTCCAACTGATCATTTTCAGTTCATTTTTCAAGTGCAGCTTTAAATAGAAAAAATATGTTTGAACATCCAGTACAAGGACAACATATAAAAATATACAGCTAATGAAATATCTTAAGAGTGCTCGGAAGTTGATAGGTGCATGATAAGGTAGCTGCTTACACCTACAGTTTTCTTAGCTGTATCAATGTATTTGAATGTCCATGCTAACATGTGATTCAGAAGTCTTTTAGCTATCTGGGAATAAAACATATGAAGCCGTAGTCTGTCCAGAGCAATAAGAAATCCGAGTTGCAGTATGTTACATTTATGGAACAAACACAGATCCATTTCTTAATCTTTATCCAGGGTTTGACCCATATCCTACAGAAGATAATCATGGTCTAATCGTGTTGCTATTGCAGCCTCTGGAAAGGTCTCACACTCTGTCCCTCTAGTGAGAATCTTTTCACAAGGTGACAACAAGGATCTTCCAGCTAGAAATAAAAGTAGAATCTGAATGACTGCAGCACTACAGAGCAAGATTTCAGATGTTTCCCACTGATTTGGATGAGGAAGGCACTTAACACGAGCTTTGCTGGTACTTAAAAGAGAAAACATCTGTAGAAAATTCACTTTGGGGAAAGTACTTACTTGAATTACCTATAGATAAATCTCCAGCACCAGGGTTGGTTTTTTTTTTATTCTTATTGACATCAGCTTTCAGCTTGGAAGAATTTTGGTACAGCCAGGAAGGCACCAGAATCGGATCAGATCAAATAGTGGGTGCCTTGGAGATCTCGGCACTTTGGTGTTACATAGCAAGCCACACGCCACACAAAGCTTTTTGCTGAAGCTCATGGAAAGCTCAGCTAACTCGATCTCTGAACAGCTGTACCATGCTAACTTGAATGACTGTAGTTGTTTAGGCCCAGGTGGCAACTAAGCACCACAAGGCCTCTCGCTCACTCCCTTCCCACCTCCTCCCCAGAGGGATGGGGAGAACTGGGAGAAAAGGGAAGAACAGCATGGGCTGAGATGAGGAGACTTAATAGAACAATGCAAAGACAGAAGAAACAAAAGTAGAAACAATAACACTAATGAAATAATACTTAAAACGAGTGATAGACAGTGCAACTGCTCACTGTTCAGAACCCACCACTGCCACCACTGCTGCCTGTTCAAATTGCCTGCCTTCCCCACCCAGCTCCCCCTTTATACGTACTGGGTGTGATGCCAGTGTGGTATCAAATATTCCATTGTGTGGTTTGGTTCAGCTATCCCGGCTGCGGATCCTCCCAGCTTCTGATGAAAATTAACCCTCTCCTAGTCAAATCTAGGACATTATCCACCCGTTACTCAATGCCATCTATGTCATACCCAGAACTACTACTTTTCCTGTCATATATATATATATGTGTATATATTTATGCACAGATATCATTCCCTTAATCTATAGGCCATCGCTCTAACATGTCCGTTGAGCTCATTTAATTCATGACTTCAGGGCATCATCTGTCATAACAGTCAGAGCAGGAGAAATGGTACCGTATTGTTCCATGCTCCATCCAGAGCTCAAGGCTGGAGTATCTGGTGCTGTCCATGCTCACGGTCTGTGGGTTGAAGATATTGATCTTGAGAAAGTCGCTGGGCACCAGTTAATGAAGCCAGTTCGAGTTCCATCACCGCTGCACCTTGCTCAGTTTCATCAGTCCATCCTTCATTGATTTGAGTGATTCTTACCATAATACCATCAACACGACACACTACTACTGCAGTAGTGATGATATACAGTGATAGAGTTATTTAGCAATTAACATCATACAATTTAATTCACTGGCTGTTCTCACCTCAAATGAAATCCCCTTGTGGTACACATCAGACTTCCCCATCCTCCTGCATTACCCATTAAGTGCATCCAGGTCCTTGAGCAAAAACAATTCTGTGGATGTGTTTGCCTTTTCCTGAAGCAAGGCTAACCCAGACCGTCTTCCCTAATGTATTCTTCATGTGCACTATGGGAACTTCATTCCCTTCTGCAGTACATGGGAGTTTTGACTGGGCAGGGCCAGATCAAACAGCAGATCCTCTAGTGTTAACTAACCAGGCAGCATTTGCTGCGTGTGAATCCCACTGTTTGAAGGTCCTACCCTCTATTGCTCTCAGCATAGTTCTTTAGCAGTTCATTGTAGTGATCAATTTTCCCAGAGGCTGGTGACTGATAGGGGATGTGATATACCCACTCAATGCCATGCTCTTTAGCACAGGTGTCTGTGAGGTTGTTTCGGAAATGAGTCCTGTTGTCTGACTCAGTTCTTCTGGGGTGCTGTGTTGCTTTTCAAGGCCCAAAACAGTGTTACAGGCAGTGGCATGGGGCACTGGATATGTTTCCAGCCATCCAGAAGTTGCTTCTACCATTATAAGCAGATGGTGCTTGCCTGGTGGGTTTGTGGGAGTGTGATATGATCAGTCTGCCATATGCGGTCAGTATCTCTTTTTCAGTTGGAGTGTAGTGGGCCTTGGATCTTTTGGATTTCTGACTCAAAAGCCCCATGGGTTGGCCTCACGTCTTCCCAAGTGCTTTCTGCTAAAGACCCCAGGCCGGGGCATTCTTTTCAGCTGTAGAGCACCACGAGGCCACTCACTCACTCCTCACACCCAATGCCCCTCCCCCAAAACCTCAACATGATGCAAAGGCAATTACTCACTACCTCCTACAACCATACTGATGCCCATCCAGTCTTTAAGCAACAACTACCTTGCAAAAAAGCCTCCTCCCCTCCTCCCATTCACTACCCTCTCCTCTCTTTTCCAATATTTATCACCAAACATGATGTTACTTGGTAGGGAATATCCCTTTGGCCAATTCAGGTCAGCTGTCCTAGTCATGTTTCGTCCCAGCTTTGTGCCCAACCCTTGCCTACTTGCTGCCTCACAGAATGGGAAAAAACCTGACTGTTGTGCAAGCACTGTTCTGCGATGATAGCCAAAACTTGGGTGTATTACCAACACTGTTTTAGCCACGAATCTAAAACTCAGCACCATATAGGCTGCTATGAGGAAAGTTAACTCCATTAGAGCCAGACATAATACATGTACTTCTCTAGCACAGATACACTCTGACAATGGCAAAGACGACGAACCATTTGAAACAGGATAGGTGTGATAACATAGCAACAGGGACTGAGACTGACAAGCAGGCGTGTGCTAAAAACATAGCAACAGAAATAATTTTGTCAGGAGTACTTATCTATGGAAGGACTCGGTCTGCAACCCATTTAATTTGGAGCCTAAAAGCACAAGATAAATGGAAATAATCTATCTTACTGATGTCTGTAAAAAAAAGGGGCCAAGTGGTAAATATACAGCAAAGTTTCCTCATTTGATTTGGTTTTATTTTTAAGTAAGAGTTTAAATATTTTCTAGACACCAAAGTGCTCATTTGAAGCTAGTTTAGTCAGTCACAGAAAATGATGAAGGTGGAGATAGTAGTAGGCCAATCTGTCACATATTCTTTACTTCTGCCATAAGCTGTGCAATTACTGAAAACACTATTTAGAGTTCCTATGTGAACTCTAAGTCTTTGAATTCAGCCATAAGAAAAATACATATAATATCATGAATGGATGAATTAATGTTTTTGAATGATGTTAAGAATCTGATAACTGTACTTGTTCTGTTGGTTAAGGGGAACATCTGGAAGTGATGGAAGCTAATGACATTTATACATAAAGATGACTTAATGAGTCAGTGGTTTAAGTCACATTATCTCCTTATCGATACTGAATGTCTTCTTCTCTAATTTAATGAGGTTTTCAAAAGCACGGTGAGAGCAATGTAGAAGCACTTGCCCTGGTCCCCTAGTGGGAGGGGAAGGATCATAATGTTTGTGACATCATAAAGAAGATGTTCAGCATGATTATGAAATTAATTGTGCCCAATGACATATTGAGTGGCAAAACCAACAGTGATGTGATCCTTCAGAAAGTCATTTCCCCCAGCCATCTGAAGAGCTGAATTTTCTCCCTCCTTTGTGTATTGTGGCTCAGAGTAGAAACAGCAAAGTGTTCTCCTTAGCTTTCATAAGATTCCTCAACATCTGTTGGAGTCAGCAATGAGGGCCTTTTATGTTATGTAAATATGTTTGTGTTCAGCTGCCTTTATTACTAATTTATTTTTTCTCAGTATATATTTTTGTGGTCAGTTATGTACATGGACAGCTCAGGAAGCAATTTAAAAGGAAAAGTCAAACACATTTACAAATGCATGTCCATCAGAAGGACATTGGTATATAAACTGATAGTATTACCTGGTATTCTTTTCAGAAGTGGTGCTGAGCTTCATTACTTTCAGAAGAGTGAAGAGACAACTACGCCTTAGCAGTCATGGTCTTCCCTAAAGAATTTTGTTGCAAGCAGAAAATGCACTCTTATGATAAGATTGCACACATCTCACCAACACTCAAACAATTTCAACTCAAGGTCTTTCTGAGACACAGGGTGAATCACACTCTGCAATTTTCTTTAACTCTTGATTATAGAGGCAGCCCAGATAGTGTCTTTGTTTAGAGAGGTTTTTTCCGAATGAATGAAGCTGGGAAAAACAAACCCAATCTATGGAATCTTCTAGTATGGTTTGAACGAGCTCTTTCTTACATTGCCTTCATCTTTTTGCTTCCCAGATGGCAGATCCTATAGGAAGCTGTTGTTCTTGAACAGAGGCATGCTGAGAGAGTAGGAGTTTCTCATGTGCCATTATAAAACTACTTACTCTGAATTTGGAATCTGTATGCAATGAAAAGCTACCTGCTTTTTTCCCCCTCTATACTTTTCTTCATAAACAATTAAACTTTCTACATGAGTTTTTTAAAGAAGTCCTGGTAACATTAGACAGTAGTCAAAAGACAAATTCAGATAATGTCAGAGCCAAAGAAGTACATAAAGATGTATCATTTGGCAAAGTGAGACAACCTGGGGACAAAGCATTGGTTAGCAGTGTAGATGATTAAAGCTTTTCTTGATGCTGTGCTGGCTTAGAGTGATTAAATGATGGTTTGAAACAGATCCTCTGTTTGCTAAGTTTTCCAGCCAACCAGCTGTATGCAGATACACACTTGCTTTTCCGCATCTAGAAAGAAAATCAGGTCTCAGTCTGAGAGCTAACTTGCTGACACATCCTTTTTTTTTTTTTCCCTCTAAACTCTTAAATTAGTGCATTTCAAAAACAATGCTGATTCTGCAGCAGAACTATCATCTTAACAATGGTCCTTTAGAATGGTCACCTCAGAGCTTGCCTGTGTTTTTACATCACTGACAAAGAAGTATGAGAAGTCCATTTCTCTTTCTTAGAATAACTGGAGATTCTGGGAAATTTTCTAGTTAAACTTCCTCTCCTAAATCAGATAATAATGTTTTAAAATGCTGGGATTTCTTGTGGAACAGCAATTCTGTAGATGAGAAGGCTGCTCAAAATGCTGTATTAAGAGAATTTTGCAAGACTGGGTACAGCAATACACAGCAGTTGGTCCCTTATGTCAGAAGGTAAGAAGGTTCTCACTACACAGCTTCCTGAACCTTGCAGTAACTGTAGCGAAAATTACATGCATCAAAGATATTTCTGAAAGAAGGAAATGGAATATACTGTATTATACTGGAAGTAGTATGCAGTTTTAGGGTAAGGCTAAGTATCAACTCTTCCGCTTGACAACTGTAGTGATAGATACATACAAAAAGAAAACCTTAAATCTGCAACTTATCTATAAAACATATTTTTAGCTATTAAATTAAATATTTGAAAGTCATTTTTGTTGTTCATTACCCCTATTGAAAATTTCCTCAGAAAACAGGATTTACAAGGATTCAAAGGTCTCCTAAGATCTGCATATTCTTACTTGCGCAATACTTGGTGGCTTCTTTTCTCTGTGCGGTATGTCTTGAGACTTGCTGAATTTGCTCTCTTTCCTCCTCTGTCAAGTGACCTCTTCTTAGCTGTTTAATCCTGTAATTCCATGTTAGCTTTCTCTTCTGCTCCTCCCTCAGAAACATTTCTGTAGCCTATAGACGTATCATTGTCTGGCATATTATATATCTAAACCCTTTTGTCTATGCAATTAGGTCTTTAGAAGTGACTACTGATTTTGAAGCATTCAAACATACAATTAATAGACTTTGGAAACAGGGGATGAGTTTGTTGGATAAAATGGTGGCTGAGCATCACCATTAAAACGTAACAGCTTTAAACTAATGATGCTAACTAAAGCTGATGACAGTGTTAACTTGCTGGAGTTCTGACCGTTGTTGTTCTTATTCTGCACTAAGACAGGAGAGATTATTGTCATAAGGAAACAAATCTCCAAGTACTTGGGTTTTCTGAAGACTTAGAACCAAATCTTGGATCTCAGCAGAGCCCAGAGCTTAAACAACCTCTTTTATCCTGACTGATGAGCTAAATATAATGTCAGTACATTATTAGGTTTACATTTCTCTTCTAAAATTAGGATTGGTGTCTATGTTCTCAGGCTTCTTACCTGTGGGCAGTTTATCTTATGTCGCAGTGGTTTTGCTCTAATCTGAAATACAAAGATTTAAAGAGGAAAAAGCATTCACTTCTCATGCTGGTAATGGGCTTTGCTGACTTTTGCTTTAAGTGTCTGTGAAGACTAAGTGAAAGAAAAATAATATATTTTTGCAGCAAGTATCAATCTTCTAGCAGTCTTTGATCTCTTTAAGGGTATTCATGGTCTAAATGACTACCACGCTTTTATAGAAATAACTGAAACCTGGATTTGAAATAATTGACACCAAAGGGAAAACAAATTAAAAGTAGTAATCTCTACCCACTGGTTAATTTTTTCCCAGTGTCGACATTAAAGGTAAACTAATCTTTATTTCTTTTTTTTTTTTTTAAACTAGTGATTTAGACCAAATAATGGCATTATATTGTGAGAACAGACGTACATGCTATTCACAAGGAAGACACCAACAAAGTTTAAGGAAAAAATGTTTTTGTCTATAAGACAAGTTACGTTAAGCATTTCCTTATCATTTACTTAGATTTTTCTTTCTTAGTTCAAAGTCATAAGTAAAAATGAGAGAAAAACAATCAAACAAAAACCTGTGACACACATTGTGCTCAAGTAAGGCTTCAGAAAGTCTGCAAGTAACACGTATTTAACTCTTATAAATTTGTCTGTTGAAAAACTATCTCAGACTTATTATGATAGTATTATTTTTTCTTTACTGACCTGGGATGAACTTTTGATTAATACAGCCAGCAGGGAGGACCAGCCTTTTCTGATTTATATGAGTAGATTTTATAATAGCAGAGATGCTGAAATTTATTCTTGCAAGCTCTGCTAAATTTTA
>NW_010401971.1:0-2368 GCF_000710305.1 Buceros rhinoceros silvestris
AGGGGGCGAGGAGAAGAGGGTTTTATCTTAAAGGCAGGTCTGTGAACCCAAACAATTAGGACAGCAGATAAACATATGCGATTCATGATTGGAACACCATTTTCAGACAGTGCTTTAGCAGTTTCTTTAAAACGGAACTGTGATTCTGTAAAGCAACTATAGACCCCTGATGTCACCATCAGAGTGCACCATCTGACATCACGTTGCCCACTACTCCTTAGGCTGCCCAATTATGCTATCCCACTGTGCACAAGCCCTGCAAGGGGCACCTGGTTAGCACAATCAGAGAGGTGTGTTAGAAATGTACATGGCAAGCAGCACACATACAAATTTGTTACCACCCGTACTAAAACCAAACTCTAATAGGTAAAGTCTACAAGCCACATCTAAGCAAGTAGAATCTGTTTTCTTAAATGGGCATTTGAGTTCATTCTTACGACAGCCCCTGTTCTCTCCCGTTGTAGCACACACATGTGCAGTTCCCAAATGACAAGCTAAAACAGACAGTGCAATGTATACCAACTCATACATATACTGTCATGTTTTCTAACGTGGGTTACGATTTGACATACAAAGCAGATTTAATGCAGAATACTCCAGAAACAAGTCTGAAGTATCGTTTTTTTTCTAGGACCTAATCTGAATGTGACCTGACAAACATATGGAAAACAAACTGAAGAAGGTACCGGTTCACAACGCTGTTGTGAACTGACATGCATTTATAATGAGAAGCAGGGGAATATTGTGATGAAAAAGGCAAGGCCTGTGGTCACAGTTACTGTATCTATGTATCCACATCTTTATTCACTTAGGAAGATAAATGTTCCCTTAAGTTCAAGAGAGTGAAGAGAATACTGATTAAAGTGGCCCAGAAAAAAGGTAGAAGATATCTAACAGAATTTAAAGCAATCACAGAAGACTGGGGAAGAAAAGGGATCCATCTCTGCTACTGAGAGGAAAACTGTACAGGAAAGGAGTGCCCTTTTCAGGTGCACAGAGCTTCTCTACTTCACACAAAGGTACAATTTTATTCCTCCAGGTTAGGAATCTCTCTCCAGTGAGGCAAGGCATGCTCCCGGAAAAACATGCTGTGAAGGCCAGTGTTGAAAACCCTGCTGCTCCTGCCTCTACAAGCAAAAAGGAGCAGAGCACTGCCCATCCGAACACGGCTCCGATACAGGATTACGTTATGGTTGCGATGGAATCCCTAGTTCAAAGCCTGAAAGGCTTGGAAGATGTCATCTTACAGGTACAAACTAACAAGGGTGTGATTTGACACCATCAAGGAGGAGGAAATCAGTGACGTCACTCTCCTGTCCGGGAAAAGGAAACTAGAAACAATTTTCAGGGTTCCTCTTCTTTGCTCACTTGGAAGAAGGATTTTCAGAAAACCAGAATGAAACAAAACCCATTTACCTGTCAAGGAGACCTGGCAGCCCTGATGTAGTCCTCAGTCTGAGAGCTATACATACAGCCCACAGGCGATCTGTATGTACACATCACTCCCCTGGGACTGCAGTGATGGGATATATGAAATCTATCAAAATCAGCTCCATTTGGGCATCCCCAGCCCCGTGAGAAAGTTGCTTTTACTGAATTTGTACATGGGCCCTGTTATAAAGGTTAGTAAGAATACTTCTCAGAAGGCAAGTATTTTATGCACATTACATTCTATACAGAGGAGGGTCATGACAGTGATCAAGGGGCTGGAGCACCTCCCCTATGAGGACAGGCTAAGAAAGTTGGGGTTGTTCAGCCTGGAGAAGAGAGGGCTCTGGGGAGACCTTATGGCAGCCTTCCAGTACCTAAAGAGGGTCTACAGGAAAGACGGGGAGGGACTCTTCATCAGGGAGTGCCGTGACAGGACAAGTAACGTTTTCAAACTGGAAGAGGGGAGATTTAGGTCAGGTAGAAGGAAGATATTTTTTACAATGAGGGTGGTGAAACGCTGGCACAGGTTGCCCAGAGAGGTGGTCAATGCCCCATCCCTGCAAACATTCCAGGTCAGGCTGGACGGAGCTCTGGGCAACCTGATCTAGTTGAAGATGTCCCTGCCCATGGCAGGGGTGTTGGACTAGATGATCTTTAAGGTTCCTTCCAAAGCAAACTATTCTGTGAGTCTATCATACACCTTAAATATAGACTTGAATATAGACCTTAATATAGAACTGGAAAAAGAAATAACTTTGACAGGAGAGAAATGCAAAATATAAGCCTGTGTTATCAAAAGGCCTTACGAATACGAGTGCAAGCAAGCAGGGGGTGAGAGTGGGATACTTTATCCTGTACTTTGTAACGGGCGGGAGCGCTCTATGAAATAGCAGTTGAAGAGGGGGAAGGCAGGAGCTCCCTCAACAGCCCTGGAGAG
>NW_010401972.1:0-1164 GCF_000710305.1 Buceros rhinoceros silvestris
GTATAGACATCCTATAGACACCCTATAGATAGTGTATAGACACCCTATAGATACGCTATAGACACCCTGTAGATAGAGACCCTATAGATACCCTATGGATAACGTATAGACACCCTATAGAGACCCTATAGACACCCTATGGATAATGTATGGACACCCTATGGATAATGTATGGACGCCCTATAGATAATGTATAGACACCCTATAAACACCCTATAGAGACCCTATAGACACTCTATAGAGACCCTATGGATACCCTATAGAGATTCTATAGATACCCTATAGACACCCTATAGCACCCAGTGCTTCATTGGGTGAGTGCAGAGACCCTACAGACACTCTATAAATAATGTATAGACACGCTATGGATACCCTATAGGGACCATATAGATACCCTATAGACACCCTATAGAGACCCTATAGACACTCTATAGAGACCCTATGGATACCCTATAGAGACCCTACAGATACCCTATAGACACCCTATAGCACCCAGTGCTTCATTGGGTGAGTGCAGAGACCCTACAGACACTCTATAAATAATGTATAGACACGCTATGGATACCCTATAGGGACCATATAGATACCCTATAGACACCCTATGGATAATGTATAGACACCCTATGGATACCCTATAGACACCCTATGGATACCCTATGGGTACCCTATGGATACCCTATAGATATTGTATAGACACCCTATAAAGACCCTATACACACTCTATAGAGACCCTATGGATACCCTATAGAGACCCTACAGATACCCTATAGACACCCTATAGCACCCAGTGCTTCATTGGGTGAGTGCAGAGACCCTACAGACACTCTATAAATAATGTATAGACACGCTATGGATACCCTATAGGGACCATATAGATACCCTATAGACACCCTATAGAGACCCTATAGAGACCCTATAGACACTCTATGGCACCCAGTGTTTCATCGGGTGAGTGCAGAGACCCTATAGACACCCTATAAATAATGTATAGACACCTATAGAAACTCTACAGATACTCTATAGACACTCTATAGAGACCCTATAGATATTTACAGAGATCCTGTAGATACTCTATAGAAATCCTACAGATACTCTATAGGCACCCTATAGCACCCTATAGAGACCCTATAGATACCCTATAGACACCCAATAGAGACCCTATAG
>NW_010401973.1:0-7832 GCF_000710305.1 Buceros rhinoceros silvestris
TCCAATGCCTGACCACCCTCTCTGTAAAGAAGTGCTTCGTGATACCCAACCTAGATCTCCCCGGAGCACCTTGAGGCTGGTCCCTCTCGTCCTATCATTCGAAACAGGGAGCAGAGACCGACCCCCCCTTGCTCCAGCCTCCCGTCAGGGAGCTGCAGAGTCAGCGCTGCCCTGGAAAACCCCCACGTCGGGTTCAGGGGCCAGAGGGGTTTTGCAGAGCTGTGGCAGATTCTCGCGAAGTTGCTTCTTCTCTGAAGTTATTTCTTTCCCCTTCCCTTTTAGCGGGTCAGAACACGCTGTGCCCCCACAGAGTTCACGTGGCAACTGGGAGCAAACACCGACCTCTGACACAGCCCGGACGAGACTCGTCCCCTGAGTGGAAATGCAGAAAGATGAGAAAGTGGGAGAAGTTAAAGGGCAAAACACTTGGGGAACACACTCCATTTAGAAGAACTTTTGAGGATCCGTTTTATTGCAGAGTAAAGCAGAGTGACGCAGCGTTGCGGTCAACGACAAAGTAATTCCAGGAACAGAAGGAGAAACTCTACTGGTTTTTAGAAACACTTAGTTCCTGACTTAATTACTGGGAGACACCCTCCTGAAGGGCCTTTTCTTCCACTTCTCAGGGCTTTTTCTTCCACTTACCCTTTTCCTAAGAAACAAGTTGACATTTGCTCTCGGAGCCCGCACTGGCTCGCAGCAGTTTTCTGTGGCCGAGTGGTGTTTGCCCACAGAAAGCAGCCTCAATGGTAAACTCTGTTGCGAGCTTTTCAGGAATCGGGAGGAGCAGATCACCCCTTCACCTGCTCTCCGTGTAAAATCCCCTTCCATTTCCTCTGAGAGCTGCCAGGCTCTGTCTGTTCAGCGCTTCAGGGGATGGGGAGCAGAAAGCTCCTTCCACTCTGCACCGGTGGCGAGGGGAGGAGTGGAAAGCTCCAGCCCCTCTGCCGGCTGCAAGAGCCCTCAGCCAGAACCTGCCATCTGGGGAGGGCACAAAGAGGGGCAGGTTCCTCCAGCAAGTGAGACCGAGGCTTTTAAATGACCAAAACCACCTGCTTTGCTGTGTACTGCAGCTCCAGAGACTGCAGACCCAGGGCAAAGTTTTGACCGTGGCTGTGGGACACAGTCAGGAAACCACCTCTGTGCTAAGAGGTGCCAGAGGTTCGTCAGGGGTGATTGTTACCGGAGCAGAGCCCAGGGCCAGGAGCGATGTGCACTCACATTGCGACCAGAGCCTGGTGCTGGGCCTGGCACGGCTGGCCCTGGCAGATGGCACGTTCTTCATTCTCTTGCTCATTCACACAAGTGTAAAAGCTGCCCAAGGATCTTCAGGAGATGATCTGAAGGACCCGTGACTGCCCTGGATGTAGGCAACATCTGATAGAAACGTTGGTCTTGTCTTTGGAAAGACTTGCGCTTATCAGCCACATCCTCTGGTGCGTGCAGGAGGGCTGCAGTCCTGTGTAATCGGTGTCACAGGTCAACACACTTTTCCTGTCATCAGCCAGACTCTCCTCTGTAGTTTAGGGAACCAAAAACTTGTGAAAACAAGTAAGTTCCCCTCCCTGCTCAGCTTCCTGTGCTGCATTGAGCAATTTGGTCCAAAAAGGAACCTGGTGTCTCATGACTGGTGACAGAACCCAGCACCCCTGCGAGCGCTCTGCCCTGGGCCCCAGGAGATGGCAGCCAGCCCGGAGTGAGGGGGCTCCAGGCGTGTCAGCGGGCGTGAAGTACGTGTGTGTCATATGCCCTGTGTCACCGTGCAGGATTTGCTTAAAAAGTGGCCATGGTTTAGGTCAGTGGCCTGAGCTAATCCTTCACTGGTGCTGGGGTGTCAAGAGCCAGCTGTGTTTCTTGGCAGCAGGGATAGGCTGGGGAAGGGACAACAGGCAGCCACTTGCTCCAGCCCTTATTTAAAGAACAAGAGCAAAGATACTGAAGCGGTTTCAGTGCTTTTTCTGCTTGTCAAAATGCTGACAATGATCTGGAGCCCCCCCAGTGGCGCTGGGGTTCCGCAGGCACATACAGGCAGCCAGGAGTTACTGCTCCGAGTGCAGGGGCCCCTGCCTTGCCAGCTCTGCTCTCGCGCGAGAAGCCAGGGCAGGCAATAGTCCCCTGTGGACACGAAGCTGATCTGGGGATGGGGGCTGAGGCACCGCCAGCTTCTCCTCCTTTTCTCGCCTACTGATCCAATTCCTTGACTGAATCCAGAGCTGCGAGAAAAGACACAAGTTCCTAAAGCTGTTCCCGGACGTCTGTCAGGTGCGGACCCTGCAGACCATGCAAGGAGATAAAAAGGGATCAGAGGTCACATTCTCTTCTTTGATGGCATTTGAGGAAGACCTTGGGCTACGTCCCTTCTAGCCACTCATCTTCTTCAGCTCTGACTCCCTCACAGAACCACGCAAGCTGCTTAGAAAAGTCAAGTGATGATACTAGCAGCAACGTCTATTCTTCCAGGTCGTTTAGAAGTTCCTTACAGCTCCGATGCTGGATTCTTCCCAGGAGCTGGGCAGGCAAAGGACCAGGGATGGTGCTGTCTGACTGACACGAGGCACTTGGCTTCTAGCTGCTCACTGCAGAAACTCAGTGACACGTTTCTTTCATGTAAAAGCAGATTGTCTGAGCTGTCAGTGCCCAGGAGAACATCAGCCCAGCCAGAAGGAACTTTTCCACCAGATTACTGCTGGTTACAGTTCTGCCAGTTGCATGTGATCGAAGAAATGAGCATCCATTCTTCTGTCTAATGGAAAAAAGAAATGTGATACCTTGGCCCTCTGCAGTGGCCTTCAGCGCATCTCCTGCAGCAAAGCTGAGGGCTGAGCTAGATCCCAATGGCGTCCTCTTGGTGAATGGTGCCCTCAATCACTGTATCTGTGGTTTGCCTGGAGCACTTGCGACTCCCTTTCATGGTTTTCAGGTTTTCTGAAACATGCTTCTGGAACTTCTTGGTGAGGAAGCAGTAGATGATGGGATCCAACACACAGTTTGTACTCAAGAGGCACAAAGTCACCTGATGAGCATCATTGAGCTGCTGGCGCAGCTGACAGTCCTCCTTCTTCCACTGCTCCAGCACAGTCAGGGTCCAGGGCAGGTGCACTATGTGATGAGGTACGAAACTTATGATGAACACGGCCAGCACTGTGCAAACCATCCAGAGCGCCCTTTGCTTGACGTGGGTGCTCTTCCGTGGGTGCGCTGTTCTGGAGAACAGGGTCCTGATAATGATGATGTTCCAGCCCAGTATGAAAAGGAAAATGATGTAGAAGAGGATGCAGATGATGATGTGAATGGCAAGAACAGCTGAAACACCGCTGGAAGAGTCATAGCGCTCAAAGCACCGTGTGAAGTTCTTCGAATCGATCTCCTCCCGATTAGTATTGCTGTCAAAAAGGTAATACAAAGAGCTGCCCACTATTATGACCCAGATGGTTGCTGATAAGTAGATCCCCCTTCTCTGGGTGGTGAACTGAGCAGCTTTAATGGGGTTAGTCACAGCTTGGTAGCGGTTGTATGTGATGACCATCAGAAAGGCCACGGAAGCGTAGGTGTTAACAAAGAATAAACAGCCAGCCACACTGCAGAGGAAGTCGGGCATGATCCAGTCGCCATGGTGGTGATAGTAAACAATCCACATGGGCATTGTAACCAAGAAGAGCAGGTCAGCCACCGTCAGGTTCACCATGAATATCTTGATTTCATTGAGTTTCTTGGTGGGGTAGATACGGGTGAAAATCCAGAGCACATAGCAGTTGGCAGCAAAGCCCAGGATGAAAATGATGCTGTAGAAAACAGTGAAGAGGTCGTAGCGGAACTCAGAGTCTATGTGGCATAAAACGCTGGACTCAGCACTACCTTCAGCACCACCTCTACCCTTCCCGGACATCGTGGTGCTGTGTGGGCACGTCTGAAGCAGAACTTCCTGCTGTAGCTTTTCTTCTTACCTAGAAGTATAAGGCATAAACCAAGCTGATCGCTCTGGGGCCATTGCCAAGCCAGCCCCCACCTTTCACCTTCAGCTGTCTGCAACCAGGGGAGCTCCAGCCACAGCCACCTGCCCCACGTGTCTGTAAACTCCATCTTTCAGCCATGTTCCATGTGAGTTCACAAGTACCTGGGGGAGTACCAGTAGCTGGCCAGGTGACGCATGTATCTGTCCCGCTGATCTCTAAAGGGCAGCAGCTGATTCAGGTGGTGGCAGCCAGGAGGTGAGGATGGTCAGGGCTATGACACCTCAGGGCCTGGCCACAGAGGTCTGGCACACCCCTGAGGAGTAACATGTCACTCTGGGCTGCCCTGCAGAGAGGTCCCAGAGCAGGCAGGGGCCCATGCTCTGTTCCTTGTTCTACCTTTCTCTCATGCAGGACTCAAGGCAAGTCCTACTGGTCATCTCATGGATCTGTTTCCACCCCCTCGTCCTGCATGAGAAGCAGTTCATTGTTAAAACAGAGCCTTAATGTCCATGTGCAAGCCCAGCTCTCCCACCCACTGAGGGAACGTCCCTGGTAAGGACAGACACCAGCCGGAAGGGTTTGTGTCTCTCAGCTCAGGAGGGCACCTCGCAGACGCAGACATTCAGGGAAGGGGTGAGGCTGTGCAGGAGCAAGAGGAACTAGTGGGGACCCTTGTGTTCGATACACTATTCTGATGTTAGAATAAGGGAAAAAAAGTCCTAATTACTTAAGATCATTAGAGAACTTAAAAATTTCTTTCAAATCTGCACCATAAACTCAGCTGTTCTGACTATCTGCCAACTTCAGCAGACAGTCATGGTGCTGGGGCTGCAGTCTCTGCAGTGGAAGGTGCAGAATCTACCTGAATCTACCAAGAGTGGGAAGACAAGAAAAGGTGCTGCATCCCACTAGCAGAATTTCTGAGAAGCGCCCACATTCAGCACACCTGCCTAAATGTAATTCACAAAGTCCCTTCAGACTGTGCTGTGGGGCTCTGTCCATCCACCCCTCCATTTCTGGTGCTGTACCTGGGCATGGCAGCCTCCAGACTCCTCCCAGGAGCTCTGGGGAACCAGACTGGTGGGGTCTCCAGGCCTGCCCATCAGCCTCCAGATTTAGCAGATGGGGTGGAAGGGAGAGTGAACCTGCATGTCCCCCTCACTGCAAAGCCCAGCTCAGAAGATGGGTTTGAGCCGAGGGGCTGTGCTCTGCCCTGGAGAGATGGATGCGAGGACATGCTCTACACTGTTGAGTCTGCTAGAAGTGTCTGACAAAGGTGGGCTGTGGGAGATGGCAGCGCCGTCCCCTGGACCCAGCAGCACTCGGCAGAGCTCATCTGTCTTTGCATTATTAGGCTGCAGTGCCAGTGCCAGCATCCTTCAGCAAATCACAAGAGAGTTGATTTTCCCTTCTCACTTGTCAAGCCGGATATCCTACAAAACCCAGCTCGGAGAGAGCCTGGCACCGCTCCCCGCTAAACCTGCTCAGTGCCTGCTTCCATCTTACCCTGAAGAACTCGAGCTCACATCTCCCATATCCTTGGAGATGTCCTAAGCCTAGACTCTGGGGTGCTGTCTGGGGGATGGCACTCAGCCTCTCCTGTTGAAGCGGTTCCCCTTTGTATGAAGCACAAAAATATTTGCCGTGCCAGCAGAAAGAACAGGCGCAGTGGTTAGGGTGCGGGCGGGCAAGCGTGGCTCCTGTTCTCTGCTGCACTGCTTTACCAAACCCCTGGCAACTCCAGCCCAAGCCACTGCCTTGTTCAGCAGCACACCAGTGATAATCCCACCGACTTCATCATTTGCAGAACGAGAGGTGGAAGAGACTGTCTGCGCAGCAGAGCGTGGCCAGGGCAGCTGTGGATGCTGCTCCCAGCCTGCGTTCCCTCCCATGGGCCACGCACTCCAATAAGGATTTACTGGCTCATGGCTGCAAGGTGCAAAGACCACGCGAACACGGGCTGTGCCATCAACAGAAGCGTGTCCAAGAGGAACAGTACTAATGAAGCGTATTTGCTGCTTACCAGAGACAAAAGGATTCAGCACGACAGGTCATCTTCAGCTTCAGGAGAGCAGCGGTGGGTGTTCTACTGAGGATGCTCGGTCGTCCGCCAAGTTTATTTTCTTTGACCTGGGGCTGGAAGGTCTCCACGCAGGCAGCTCCCAAGAACAGGACACTGGAGTCGGAGCAACTGCAGCATGACTGCAGAGTCACTAGAGAAGAGGAAATGCATGACATCAGCTCAAAGGAAATGAGAAAGAAAATAAGCTGTAGAGGAAAGGCAGTTAACCACAGTGAAGATTTGTAAAGTCCTTAAGGCTGTTTCCTCAAAGTATTTCTGCTTCTGGAGATCCTGAAAGAAGTCAAAGTTGGGATTTTCCTCTAAAGGCAGAATAGGGTCCACCCTATGTCCCTGGTTAGAGCTGGGATTAGGCAGCATCTGAGCATCCTTCTTCTCCAAACGGGTGAATGGCAGAAGCCATAAGAGCTTTCACTCAACAACTTCAAGAACAGAAGGTGCCAGTAAACTCATATATCCCATGGACAGAGTCATTCCTGAGCAGAGTCTCCTTCACATGTGCGTTGTGGCTGAACAGACCCAGGAATACAGCCATCCCAAGCCTCCTTTTATCCCAGGGACCTTCAGCAGACATTGAGATACCACGGCATGGCAGGTCTTCACCTGGCTCATCCACCTTCCCATCATGACCCCATTATTTGTGGCAGCTGAAGACCACTCATCAGTGACACAAGTTGGTGGGGTGCTCAGGGAGACACCAGCGACAAGCAAAGCTGCACGCATGGTCCCAGCTAAGCTGTAAATCCCAAGTCACAGGATCACGGAATCATTTTGGTTGGAAGAGACCTTTAAGCTCATAAGGTCCAACAACCGTTCCCCCAGCATCTGCCGTTCTAGAGGCCAGCCCAGCCCTAACCCTTGACAATGGGCCAAACAGAAGCAGAAGAGGCCAGTCCACACTGGTGCTCCCCTGGGAAGGCTGGCTCTCCTGGCTCGCCTCATGAAATGCCACCACATGCAAACAGCCCGTGGTAGGCCCTGGCCATGTCCATACTGTGAGGAGCACCACAGACCCCCGTGGTGCGGTGTCATTTCTCGGGAGAGTGACCAGGGACATGCTGAGGGTTGTGTGTCCCCTGGGCCACATCAGCTGAGGGTGAGCTAAGCTGCTCTGGGAGCCAGGAGCTGGCACAGGCTCTGAGACGCCTTCAGGTCATGTCTTTGCAGTTGGGCTGGTGAGCCCTGGCTCCGAGCTGGGACACAAGCAGCTCCTCATCAGCTGGGGAGATGGGGCACTGACAGACGGACAGCAGCAACACTGCTCTGCCAGGACACTGACTCCTGGTTTGCCCGGCCTCAGGCATCTCCAGGCAATGAGCTGCACATCTTCTGGGCCGCTGGACAGTGCCAGCACCCACTGTGGCCAGAGCCACCGTGGTAGCGGCTGGATGTCCCCAGCCAGGGGCAGGCAAAGCCTCAGCACTGGTCTGATCTCCTCAGTCAGCGCTTCCCTGGATCTTCTCCAGAGGGTGCAGACGGCCTTTTCCGGGGCCATTCTGGAAGGAAGCACCAACACGTGCCTCAGCGCAGTGCCCCAGGGTGGGAAGGGGCAGGCTGTACCCCCGCTGCCTGGCCAGCCCCAGCTCCCCGCCTGGCAGGGGAGTGCAAGTGCTCAGCGAAATGCTGCACAAACCAGGATGTCCAGCTCCAAAACACCCAGAGGCACATGGACACCACAGCTGGGACCACAGCTGGATGTGCCTGAGTGGCTGCAGGATCACACTTGTCCCCCACAGCAGCAGCACAGGGGGTCCTAGGAACTCGGAAGACACTTGATCTGAGACGGACCCAAAATCCCC
>NW_010401974.1:0-666 GCF_000710305.1 Buceros rhinoceros silvestris
CCCTGGAGCACAGAAGGGTTTGTCCCCCACCGTCCCCGGCCACCTGCCCAGCTTCGGGCACCAGTCTCTGCTGACCAGCCATTAGGCTCTTTCCCATCAAGAACTGCAGCCCAGCATGGCTGAAACCACCCGGACCGTGCCATGAAACCCGGCAGCAGCCCCTGGGGCCAGCCTGGTCCCCACCCCGCATCATCTCGCCTTGATGATGCATCTCCCGCACAGGGATGCTCCTCCAAGCCCCCCTGGACCCAAACAGGAGCAGCTGCCCCAAAGTGCTCCTGTCTGTCCCCTGGCTGTGGGCTCTCCAGGACTCTGCAGACAGAAGCCAGCATACAGCAGCCCCTTTCCAGGCACCCAAAGGGGTGCTTTCCCGCTCCTCCGATTTCTACTTACACAGCAGCCTCTGCATCCTTCCCTTAGAGGTGGCCTGAGAGAGGCATTTGCCATCCACGTTCCCATTCCTTCTTTCCCACTGGGAAGCATCTGGTTTCAAAGCAGGAGCAGCAGTCCCAGAGCTCCCTGTGGAACCATCTCCCGCTGTCCCCGCACTCAGCACTCAGAGCCAACCCCAGCAAGGCACCGCCAGCACCAGGGCCCCCTTGCCACCACCCACAGCACTTTGAACCCTCCTACTCACCCAGGAAGAAGAGGCTGATCTCAGCAACC
>NW_010401974.1:823-1191 GCF_000710305.1 Buceros rhinoceros silvestris
CCAGCCCCAGCATCGCCGAAGGAACTGCTGCCTACTGCAGACGGGAGTCCCACTGGGGTTAAAGTCTGCCTGACTGCGGGGAAACTACTGGAGACTTCTAGCAAAGGGGCAGGATCAGAGCAGAGCCTCTGGGCACGCACTCTTCTTCCACATTTCTTCTCCTCACTAAGCAGCGGAAAGAGAAAAAAGAAAAAACAGAACCCGTATCTGACTCCGCAGTGCCCTCATACCATGAATTTCTGATTCAGTGGTTGCTGCAGGTCCCGCTCAGGGGATTTTGGGTGTGTGGGAGAAGAGGGGAAGGAAGGGGATTGTTCAACCCGTGCGTGACTCATATTATTCAGAAGCTGCAAAGTGTCTTTTCAAGG
>NW_010401974.1:1351-3418 GCF_000710305.1 Buceros rhinoceros silvestris
TCCCAGCCACTCAAGTCCTCCAAAGGGGCTGCCCAATGGCCCCAGGCCTGAGGTTTTCCCCGGCTGGCCTGCCACCTGAGCCCAGCCGAGCTCCGGCAGCCCCTGCCCAGCCTGCCTGTGGGATGCAGCCCAGACAGAAGGGCAGCCCAGAGCGTGAGGTTCGAGGGGCCTGCAGGTGCAGCGGGGGCTGAGAGGAGGGTGAAGGTGGAGAATCAGCACTGCAAAATGAGGTGGGACCTTTCTCTTGCCGTTCTGCAGGGGCTTCGGACACAACCTGGGAGCACGGACACAACCCCCTACTGGCCTGTGGGAAGCAGCAGCTGTCAGGATCCCACTGAACACCCCAGCTGGGCAGCCTCAGCCTGCCACCACCAGCCAGCCTCCTCATCTGCTGGCACAGATTTCCCACAGAGGTGAAGGAGAGGACAAACATCCTTCCTCAGTGTGCTGGGAAGAGCCACGTCAAACCCTACCCACGGAGCCTGGCTGGGGGAGCACAGGCCCAAAGATGCTGGAGAAGAACAGACTGTCTCCCTTGAATTCAACAGCTTCTCTTCTCTAGCGCCATCAGCCCCATCTCCTGAGGAGGGGTCTTCACAGTTCACTCATCGCTGCCTCAGGCACTTCCACTTTTTGTGGCAAACAGCATGTCTCAGGAACATGCTGGGCTTGTGCCTCTGCCTCCCCAGCCTGCGCAGCTCTGGCTCGCCCAGGAGGCTGCTGGCCATATGTTTTGCACCCTTGTGAAGTGCGGGTTAGAGGAAGCCCACCTTGCTTATCTAGCAGAGCTGGAGCGTCATTGCTCACTTCCTCGTTCCTGGAAGAGCAACCTCAGGCAACCTCAGACCTGCTCTCGAGGCCAGTCCCACCTCCTGTCCCGAGCAGCTGTGCCCTTCAGGCCCCCAGGATGCTGGGTTTCCCCTGGGGGTGTAGCACAGTTGGTTTTTATCCCACACACATCCCAGAAGGGGACCCATCTCCTCCTCCTGCCATGAGCAGCATCCCCTGCTCCATGGTACCCAACATGTCTGGCCTTGTCACACATTGCAGCCGCCCTTTGCTGGGCTAATTCCTCCCTATCTTCAGGGCTCCCTACTGCTCAGGAAGGATTCTCTGGGCATTGCTGGGAATGGGGGAAAAGAGCAGCCTGAGCAATCCTATGATGCACCATTCAGAGCAGCACCAGCTCCCTGCCCCAGAGCAGCACCCTTGCCGGATGGCGCGGCCTCCCTACGCCAGCCAGACTGCTTCAATTAAGGGCCAGCCGCCGGCAAGAGGTGCAAGTTAAAGCCGTTCTTCCATGCCTGCGGCTCCTTGAACGTGACCTAGTAACGCAGGTGCTATTTTCTTTCCTCCCGTGACAGCCAGCTGACTTGCAGAGCCCATGCCCTGCGGGCAGGAGGGAAACATACATGCGGCCGTCTGCAGCGGGAGTGTTCAGCAGCCATGGGAAAGGGTGCTCCAGAAATGCAGGAGGTGGCAGGAGCATGACTCTGCTCCAAACCACCCTGGAGTACAGCTGACATGTTCCAGCCACCCAGATGGCTGCTCCTCTAACGTACTATTCCCTTCATGTTTTGTTTCCCCTGGGGCCTGCTAGTGCCTGCAAATGGTGGCCCTACATACCTGACCCTGCTTTCTGCACACATCCTGTGCGCTGCACCATCCCAGGAGTCCCAACAGCTACTGGCAAGCTTCTGGCAAGAGGCTGCCAAGTCCCTCTCGCACAGCGTTCACAGGGACTTTGTTGTGAGACCCTTCCTGGAAACCAAGTCCTTGACCTGCAAGCATGGCAGAAAGAAATCCCCTCTCCCTGGAAGATGTCCAAGCCTTTCCCTCCCTGACAGCCTGCCCTCGAGCGCCGAAGCCGTTTGTACCTCTGCATAAAAAACCCTTAACTCCCATCGCGGCGATGAAGTAGATTTTGGCAAACCCCAGCCACCCACTGCTCTGGTTTTCTCCTCTCCAGCCTGTAAATCCGCTGCTTTGCTGTTGTGTTATGAACCACTAGCTCCAGCTGGGTATTTGCGTGCCCTCGGCAAACCCCTCTCAGCATCAGCCAGCCGT
>NW_010401974.1:3527-3915 GCF_000710305.1 Buceros rhinoceros silvestris
TGCGTCCCCCGGGCAACCCCCTCCCAGCACCAGCCAGCCGTTTCACTCTCCCCGGCTTCCACTCTGCCCGTGGTACCGCTGCCGCGTCGGCGTTCATGGCCCCTTTTGGGGTACAGCTAGCTGAGCCTGCGGGCACGGCTCTCTTCCCCTCGGGGCAGCCAGCACGCCAGCCCTGCTCACCGCGCAGGCAGGGATCAGCGCGCAGTGGGACAGGCGCAGGATGGAGCGGTACCCACCAGTACTCACCAGCAACAAGGAAACAGAAAAACAAGCAACTTGCGCACAGGCGGTGAAACAGGTGTCGGCACTGTGGGACTTGCTTTCTCCTCCCCATCCCAAAGAGGAGACGTCTCTCCAGCCCGTATCCTCCCCACACCTCCTCCCGCTG
>NW_010401975.1:0-4506 GCF_000710305.1 Buceros rhinoceros silvestris
ACATATATATAATCTTTTTCTTTTCTTTTTTAACAAAAGAAAGAAACACCAGGTGCTTTTTCCCCTTTGTTGGTTGTTGGGGGGTTTTTTGGGGTTTTTTTTTGGGGGGTGGGGAACAATAGAAACAAAAAGGTGGGACCTGTAATTTGGGGAGGAGAGACCCTTCATTAAAAAAGCAAACAAAAACAAAAACCTAATCCACAGAAATCTTGCAGTTGTCCCTAGTTCTGTTAGAATGTTCTTGGTCATCTCCAAAGAAACAATTTGTTCTACCCATGACTTTTGTCTGAAAAAAAAAAGAATGAAAAAAGCAACAAAAAAAAAAAAGCAGCAAACAAACAAAAAAAGAAAAAAAAAGAGAAAAAGTCTACTTAGTTGTCTTTGTGTCTTCTAAGCATTGGGGATAACGTTCTACTAAGCATGGCTGTTACACTTGTATATATATATTGAGCCTTGACAGGCCTATGATGTAAAACAATTGTATTGATGGTGGTTTAACTCTTTTTTTTTTTCTTAATTTTTACAGTTACATTCAGCTGTTACATAAGCAGGAAAAATAGTTTGCTGGCTAGTTCTACTCATTTATGTTAGCTTTAATGCACATTTTTAAAAGAACCACGGTCTTGTTTTAACTACCTGCTAGATATAGGTAATACAGAGGTGCTGGCATGCTTTACAGTACCTGATCTGATACAGTTTTTTTGTCTTGTACTATTGCATAAATCCAGTCATGCACTTTTTCGTACACTACAAGGGGATGTGTAATAATATCCATGCTTTTTTTTTTTCTTAAACTATTGCCATATTTTCAGTAAGTGTCTTTAAAAAAATACACTTAGATTAAAGTGGTCTGGTCAGTATGAGGGCATGAATGCCAAACAAAGAGTATTAGTGTTTAGTGTTAATACAAAAGTGCCAACTTTGCACACATTTTGAAAAAAAAGAAAATGTAGTTATTCACCATAACCACAGTTGTAGTTTTTGGACTACAGAAAAACATACTGGGGAGGGGAAAGGGGTAAAATGAAACACAGAATTCTTGGTGCTTTTTGCAAGTGCCAATTATTACTAGAAACAGTAGTGCATCCTTATTCCTTATATAGTACATTGCATAAAAGAAAAAAAAACCTGAATTGTGTCATGTGAATCAGTGGAAACTTTTTTTTTTGTCAAACATGCATAATATTTGGGGATATAAATGCTGATACTACTTGTCACAGAACAAAGATGAATATAATTTTGTGTGCTTCTTACTATGGCCTGGATTTTTTGTGGTGTTTTAAAAAAAAAAAAAAGCAACAGGGAAATAATGTTAACTATGTTGTTCTGTAAAGTTGTCTTTTTTGCAATGGAAAGTGCTGTAGTATGATTAAGGCATGTTTTATAGAAGCAATCAAAAGAAATTAATGACAGAAGCACTTAGAAGCTCTGAAAACATATGCTGGAGTTTTTATTGGGTAACTTTCCCTTTGGATAAAATTAGAGGCCGGAAAAAAAGGATCTCTAGTAGTGTTAATGTTTTATGTTTCACCTACATGGTTTGTCACAAAATAACGACGTCCAAGAAAGAGAGCAAGCATGAAAGGAAGCATGAACAGGAGAGGGAGGAGGAGCAAGCGGTTGAGAAAGGCAGAGAGAAAGAGAGGCTGTTCTCTGAATCTTTTTTGTTTCCAGTGTTTACACACGTTGCTTGAGCTGGTAAACCACGCTGGCAGCCTGAATTACCACAACATACTGACTGAATGATGGTATTTACTTAAGTACAGTCTACAGCCAAAACCATTAGGGTGTGTGCTGTAGATTCTTTTCTTTACAAAAGTCGTCACAATTTAAAAAAGCAAAAACAAACAAACAAACTAATGAAAACCCAAGGGATATTTCAGCATACAGTAAAATATTTCTTCAGTGAGAATGTGTTCCTTTTCTGTATTTACTGACACAGAACATTATTCTTAGCCAAGAGTCAGAAATGCTCCATTGTTTCAGCTTGTCATTGTTTTGATTTGCTGTGCATTTTGATTATTCTTACCTTTATGTCCACTTGGGTACTTAACTCCTGTTACATTTTCTAGAGGAAACTCTTAATATGGATTTCCTCTCTTATAGTACTCTTTATGCATTTCAGTATTCTTGTTTCCAAAAGTAGGAATCAATAGCTTAAAAATCAGTATTTCTAGTTGTAGAAAATAAAAGAAAAATCTTTCTAAATGAATTCTCACTACATTCCTGTGGCTTACAAACCTCTGATTATCTTTTGATTCTGTACACTGATGAAGCCCTGAAAACGGTTGTGGATCCCACTGAAACTGTAAGGAAAATTTACCTTCTGGTTTAACAAAACAAAACTTTAAAGCAAAAAGCTAAGCAGTTCAACTGACTTTTTTTTCTTTCATCTTTTTAATTTTTCCTCAAAGTCTGAACTACTTTGCCTTGTTAAATTGAATGGAGAGTTCTGCTTCACTTTGGTTTATGTTGTGCAGTTCAGTATGTTTGTGAGAAAGGGAAATTAGAACAGTAAAGGAGCTTTCTTCTAAAACACATGGACCTTTGTAGTGTTATCTGTACTGCACTCCTGTCCGTCCTCCCAAGCTATTAGGAGCAAGCAAGACAGAGTCTAAAAAAACCAACAAAAATTTAATTATATTTACAGAAAGAAAACCCCACTGTTTTGCAGTATGTTTGATATAAATAAATACAATTTTGTAATGAGAAACACATTTGAGGGATATAAATAATTCCTTACTGAATGCATCACTGTTCTACATTCTTATTTTCCTCTGTTTCTGGTAAGGGTCAAATGGTTTTGGTAAACTCGTTTGGAAACTTATACATCATCAGTAGATAAATTCAGCAGATTAATTACATAGGAAGAAAAATCTGTTTATTATGCGAAATGAAACAGGATACTCTAAAAAGTAGAGAAGTAGGGACAAACCTCCAGAAAGCGTAGGAAGCTCTGCAATCCCACTTTTATGGCATCCTAAAATTCATTCAGATTTTGCCTAAGATGTACAGGAGATATCATCTCTGTCTTGTGGACAGAATATTACTCATTGTTATTGCTAGATGAATCAAGTGGTTTCATCAGTGCTAGTGATACTAATGTCAGAACAGTCTTTGTTTTAGAAAGGCATGTACACTTACGTTGAATTGAATGGCATTTCCCTCCTTCCTACTTAGCATGCATCTCTATGAGAATCTGAATTGTTCCTGTGGTGGTATTTGTATCATCTGAAGTTATCTGAAAAAAATGTTTTAAAAGGCTGTGATAGAAGTTTGGTTTTACTGACAGGAGGTAACATTTCTGGGTGAACTCAGCAGTGACCCAGACTGCAGTAAGTGTAACAACCAAACACATGTCCAGCACAGGGCATGGCTGTAATTGTGTAATGACAAGATAAGTGTTGTGCAGTTGCTTATGCCATCACAAACCTGTGGCTATCCCTTCAGTTTCCAAAACTATCAGTCTAAACCTTTTTACAAGAATTAGACCAGCTTTGAGGAAGAGACTTTTCATTTTACATGGAGTTTGTTCCTTCTTTTTTGGTTCTTATAGTTATTGTAGTCACTGTTTCCACATGTTTCACTGTTTTCTTTGTTCAAGGTAGTTGTATTTTTCTGTAAATATCAAAAGGCTTTTGTTTACTTTTAGGAATTAACTCGTTGTATTGAACCTCCTTTAGAAACTGAACTACTTGTCTGGAGGTTGTTAAGCGTTTTTCTTTGTTTTGAATGGGTGAGTCAGGTAAGCATATGATACTGGTTAATCACTAAATATCTTTTGAAAACCTGTATGAAACAATTTGGAAGGAAAATAGCTCAGTCAAAGCCCAAGAATGGGAACCTGGGGTTTTAACACCACTGGTGGCCCCTTCTCATTGTTTAGTCGGACAGATCACATAACTTACCCGTTTGTGATTCAATCTGTTAAAATATGGGTAATACTATCATGATCTTCCCCATAAGGGTACTCCTGTGAGGACTAATTAGCTGGTATTAGTAAAGAGCTAATTTAAGTCATAAATGTTTTTGCACACCTCACGATATTTAGTTGATTTTTCTGAGCTATATCTCAACCAGGTATATTTTGTTATAGCTGAGATTTTAACTTTGCCTCTTAAACTGCAGCTGGCTCCATGATGACAGTGTAGTCATGCACGCAAAGTATAAGCACTCTGTCAGTGAGTCACAACTCCATTTGACAAAATGAGGAAGATATAGGTTTAAAAGCCTAATAACACATACACACGGCTTTTAAAGATCTCTCAAAGGCTTTTCATGACTAAGCTCATAGAATTTGTATGTTTCTGTAGTTACTTTCACAGCAGAAATTGTGCACCATATTTGCTGTGAGTAAATTTCAGTGTATTTCTTTCCTCCCTGCCTCCCTCCCTCCCTCCCTTCCTTCCCTCCTTCCTTCCCTTCTTCCTTCCTTCCTTTCCTCCCTCCCTCCTTCCTTCCTTCCTTCCTTCCTTCCTTTCTTCCTTCCTTCCTTTCCTCCTTCCC
>NW_010401975.1:4785-20700 GCF_000710305.1 Buceros rhinoceros silvestris
CGCCCAACATCAGGAACACATTTGCAGAGTGGATCAAGGCGGGGTTCTATTAATTCCTCCCATCTTCCTCTTTCCCCAGCCTTTGCAGTGTATTGAGATGAGTAGATTTCCTTTCAAATATCTATATTCACGAGAGGACTATGCTGACTTACCCTCCCTCCTTCCCTTCCTTCCTTCCTTCCTTCCTTCCTTCCTTCCTTCCTTCCTTCCTTCCTTTGTGGAAAAGCAAGTATACTTTCTCTGTCTGTTCCAGAAGTTTGTAAGTTTTCCATCATCTAAGCATTTCCCATTCCATCCCCAAAAAAGGAACTGTTCAGGAAAAATAGAGTAAGGTTCTAACAGTAAAGAACTTGCCAGGGGAGGTCAGTACGTCCGTCAGTACGATCCCATCTAGGGATCCAATCTAGGTAATAGGAAGTGGGTCTGCAGGGATCCATTTGAGTTTTCCCTGAGTTTTAGTCTTCTCAATTAACACAGGATCTAGCATGGATAGTTATATGGGGTAGGAATGTGCCTAGGCAACACCACAAAGGGCTGTGTGGCTATCTGGAAAGCTCAGAAACGTAATGATTCAAGGTCTGATCTATTCCAAAGACAAGATCCATTTATGAGACCAGAGATTTAGTTCCAAAAAAATTCTCCTTTGATGTGTAATGGTATTTATGTTTTAAATTCAGAATGCTTGCTGTGGACCCATTTTTCACAGGGTCATTAGGATGTCAACTGCTGTCAGAAAATGGGACATCTTTTCAGATCATTTATTTGTACTCAAATTCTGCAGGACATTTTTACAGCAGCATTGGTGGCAGGGGAAGGAATCAAGAAGTGATCTAGGAATGTAAACATGCTCCTCTAAATTTTTAGTGCCAGTTATGTGACTAGAACTACTACTCCTTCTTTTGTCCCCAGAATGTTTTTGTCACCTTTGTCTTTGGGTTGTGTTAACAGAACTTACTCCTTTTTATTTCAAAAGAGAAGAAGCAAAAGTGTCTGTACTAAGGGCAAGGAGGCAGCAGGAGTTCTCTGTGGGGAAATGGTGAGTGGCAGACACATGATGGCAGCTGGTATATGTCAGTTCCTTCTTAGGACTTGGGGTTTTTTCTTATGTCACTACTTCGTTGCTATAATAACTGAACCAAACAGTGATTGTAGTGCTACTTTGCTAGATAAGCATCAGCATATCCTGCTGTCACTGTATGATGAGTTGAGCTTTTTCCTCCCTCTTGTAGGGACGTAAAAGGAATGCTTTTCCATACCCGTTTTTACTTTATGAACAGAGCAACGTCATATGATGGACTGAACCTTTCACCCACATGTTTGCCCAAGTACATGTCTGTTCCAGTCCCATGGTTTCTGTCTCTTCTTGCCAAGCAGCATTATCACTGCCTTTAAAATGGCCCGTAACAGAGTGAAGCAGCAACTTTTTTACATACATAATAGTATCTTGAGTCTGAAGTTAACCAGTCTTATGTGGTTTGTTTTCTCTGGTCAAGTCATGATATTGATTGCCAGCTCTGACTTTTTGATCTAGATATTGATTGTGTATATCCCGACATTGTTGCTGTGATGTTTGGCACTGGCACTGAAAGGAAAACAGTTCCAGACCACCAAAGGGTTAAAAAATGGACATGTTTTTGCTAAGTCCTCTGACTTTTGCCAGTATTATTGTTCATTATGATGACACTGTATTTTTTTTTTAATAGCAGCTGTAGTTGTCATAAAACTATTTTCCCATTCCTCTCCTTTAAAGTGTGATGTTGTAAATTCATGTGACCTTTCCTGCAAAGAATAAATATTTCTTTTTTTATATAAGATCTCAAGACAAGGCTTGGTTTGTAACAAATAGTGGCCCATTACAAAGCAGGAAAAAAAAAACTGAGCTGAGCAGAAAGACGCTTCAGTTCAATTTCACCTCATATCTTTCTAATAACTTACTTGTCACTTTATTACCTTACAGTAATGTGAATGCTGCTGACAAGACTGTCACACTAACAGCAGACAACACCCTCTCTTCCTTAGCCCCAGCTCTCCTGGCTACTTATTGCGCTGGCCCTGAAGGGACACAAACTAATAGTGTGCTTTCAAGTTCAGCACTCGGCCATCAAATATAAAAGGATGCGTAATTGCCTGTTTATCCCCTGTGAAGGGGAAATTGAGTATAAGAACCAGTCTTTCCCTCCCCGTTCCTTGACACACACACACACACACACACACATGCACACACACATCTGCTGTGAGTGAAGGGAAGTCCCATCTGGAGTGCTTCGATTTGTCTTTGGGAAGCCCAAGGCTGCCACGGGCTGCTCTATCGTGCTATCAGGCAGACAGTAACAAGATGGCTTCTTAACAAAAGGTCAGCTGAGAAATACTGTCTGTGATGGCACTTCTGTCTGCTTATGTAGCAAATAATTGCATTGTATTGGCATAAGCCATACTGTGCTAGAAATAGTGTGAATTTACTACAGGTCTTGCTGCATAGGTTTGGTGGCAAACAGGATATGCATTTTTTTCTTTTTCTGATTTAGCCCATCCCATGGCAAATTTCAGAGCACTGCCATCCTCTCAGGTTCCTATGGTGAATGCCAATTCCCAATATCCTTTCTGCTGTGAAAGGAACACATCCTGCTGAGGTCATTATGAACTTCTGTAAAGTGTTAGCAAAACATATCGGAGACACAATCTACTGCCCTCATATGAGGAGGCATTCTTTCTGACTTATCCCTTGATTTACAAAAACACTGCCAAAAGTACAGGCTGCGGAAGCACTTCTCAGATGAATCTGTCAGGAAGGGGAGAGTTTGACAGTGAAGTAGCTTGGGAGCATGTGCTATGTTTTAAGAAATTCTAAGTGCACGAAGGCCAGTGTACCTTGCTTCAGCCACTCCCTTTTTATTGTACACTCACTGACTGCTGAATAGCAGTTGAAAATTCAAGTAGACAGAGAAGCAGCTGAAGCATGCTTTCCTTGCAGGGTCAGGAATGTTCCTCTGCCAGGTCATACTGGCAGATCCCGTGAGTGCCTGTGAGCACTGGGCAGTGTGGGTTGAACGGTGCTGGTGGCCAGCGCAGCACCAAAAAGTACAAAGAAAGAGAAGTTTCAGGCAAAGCCCAAGACTGGGAGACCTAAACACAGCCATTTGGGGGTTCATTGTTTTTCATATCACTCGATCAATTCATGCCACTAATAGGCTGCAGCTCCCCTTTGCTCGTTCCAGATGCTAATACTGTCTCCAGCACTATGAGGTGATTCGATGTTTCCTGCAATAGAAGTGATGTACCCCCTATAAATATACCAAGGCCTGTTACCAATCAAATGTCACCGATCTTTCCCCTCCTTTTCCTTCCAAGTGCAACAGAAGCTGTAAGAGTGGAGGTGGGAGCAGCTGGATTAGCTGATCAACAATGATGAGCTTGGGCAGGCCTAACAGCCTTTCTTTCTATACTGTTTCTGAGGCTGTTTGTGGCAACTGAGGACTTTCTGATCAAAGAAATCATTTGGGTCCTTTTTGTGCATGTGTGCGTGTGTGCATGCATGTGTGCGTGCATGTATGTGAGTGTGTGTGTGTTAGACAGACAGTCAGAGAGGAAGAAATAGACATAGTGTTAGAACAAAGAGCCTCAAAATGAAGGTTAGAAATGGACAAAATTACACTATTTGCATCACACTTACCTGTATATATATCTTTCCTCTGATGCACTTAAGAGCACAAGAAGCATGAGTGAGCAAATGTCTAATGTGTAGAGAGGTTTATTCAGATGTCTTACAGATTTTGTACACTGCTCCCATTAAATCTCTGGAGAAAATATTTTAGGAAAATGGAGAAAACATCCAGGGCAATTATATTTCTAGAGAAGAAAGAGAGAGCGAGACTAGCTAAGTGATGCATAAAGATTTTATAAGGCATCCGTTGTCAAACAAAAGGTTGGGTATGATCAGAGGATAATGCACAGTTAGGATGGCAAACTCATCAATAGTTAATCACAACCTGTCCACTTCTGTCACGAAATGCAAGAGGCTGTGAACAGCGGCTCTGGGAGAGCAGTGGCGCTCATGCACACATGTGACTGTGCCAGAGTGGGGTAGCGTTACGCAGTCACTGCATCCATCTCAAGACTTTGACACAAGGTCTGCGTCCCCATCCCCCCCACCTCCTGCACTGGAGCCCCTCCATCACTGCCGTGCAACAGTATGGTAACCATGTGACCTGTGATTCTAGGGATGTTCTTCCTAGTCTGCCTGATGCCCTACAGAGTAAATAGGGTCACTTAAGCTGTACAGACTGAGGCTGATTTATTCCTAATTTTTCAACCACACTTTTTTTTTTTTAATTTTTTTTTTTAACAAACCCTTGTACAATCTTCAGTCATTGCCTTAATTTTCCCATTTTCTTCGCTTGTCGTCACACCTTGCCCTCTCATTCCAAGAAAAGTCTTTCATTAAAATTCTCTCAGAAAAGTAACACATCCTCCTGATGGTTTCCATTTTGGAAAGTTTTATGCATTCCACCTGTGAAAATGGTCACCGTTTGTAAAGTGACAAGATGAATAAAATGGCCACTGTTGTGTGTGTGTGTGTGTGTGTCTCATTTAACAATCTATAAACATGAAATTCAGCATGCTGCGTTTTCGTGTGCAAACTTTGGTTCCTATGTCATATGGGGCACCTTTCCCATAACACAGCTGTTCCTGAATGGGCAGCATTTGTTCTCAGATCCTGCCTCCTGCCTCTCCTCCAGTCTATAAGAGAAGTGATCCATGTTCCAGTGCAATGTATGTACGACACGTGTGCAAACAAACCGATCTGAACGTTGAACACATTCAAAATTTACCCTGGCTGAAGATCCACACACTTACTTACTGCAAGCAGGGCACTGCAACCTGTTTGTATCTACAAATATCTCACTGCAGAGGGCTTACGCCTGTGGCCAAAGGGATTGGGAGTTTCTTTGTTTCGCTGAAGACTCTTGCTCACTGGCATAGTTGTTTTAACAGCTTTGACTGAGAAGGTCACACAGGCCAAGCAATGTGGCAATTTCCTATGTAGCTGTCTGCTGTGTTTCAGTTCTCCTGAACTGGAAAGATGGGAATCTGAGTTGGGGTTCACATGGAGATGTAAGCTGAGATAATCTGGTTTTGAAACTCCATGTATTTGGGGGTCTGTAGGGACCTACCAGTGGGTTTGGTCACAGAGGCAAAAAGCCTGGAAACCCATTTCTCAGTGGGCATGGGAGGGCTCTCACAGCCAGCTGCAATCCTCCCATGTCACTCAGTGACACACCGGCTGCAGCGAGGGGGCTCCTGCGTGGAGAACGGCGAGCTCGCTGCTGGCTTACAAAGCTAGGCTTGTTCCGGTGGACTTTGTCAAGACGTGTCCCTGGCATACTTCCCCAGGCACAGGAAAGTTTGGAGTCAGGGCCTGACGGATGTTTTTGCAAAAGTCCTTCTCCATTTGGAATAGATGAGATTTTTTATTTTCATTGTTTCTTTTCAATGTGAGCAAAATACAAATGCTCTGCTGTCCTGCCTGCAGAACCAAAGCATGCACTATGGAATTATAGCTGTACAAGGGGATATGAAAAACTACATCATGTTGATCTAATAATCATGACATTGGTAGCCTCATAAATACTATATGTACTCTAAACAAGTTTTTTCCATTAGTAGTCTGAGGGAATTAAAAGTCCTGTTTTTAATTTGACGTTTCTTTTCTTGTCTTTTCTGTACTGTAACTGTCCTGCAGTATGTCTTTTGCATAAAATGCATAAGGTTTTGGGGATATAAATGGAGTTTTACTCATACTTTGTTCAAATACCTCTTGTAATTTGTATCAAAATTCTTGTACAATTTTTATATTAAAGATTTATCAGTCACTGACCTTTCTGTCACTTTGTCTTTCACTTCTTTATTTTTATTGATTCAAACAACACACCTTTCCTTGGAAAGGCTATGGTCATGGAAAAATGCTCACCTGCAAAGCTTACAAAAGACCTCTTGTACTTTTGAGAGCCACATACTACATTTAAGAGATTTGCCTATTTGCCAGAAATTGAATAGGTAACATTTTGGGGGGAGAGCTGTACACTGTACCCTGGCTTGTACACTTTTCCTCAAAAATGTCATCATTAGTTTGGTGTCCAGAGTCCTACACTCTGAAAAAAACCCTTAAGATGGACATTGCTCACACTTAGGTATGTCTGACACGTGAAGAACTCTGGCTCTTGCCAAAGTCCTAGTGTCCTAGCACAGATCAGTTCCCCTTTTGCTTTTCAAAGCAGACACACACAGATCATTAATCTCAGTGTTTCAGTAAGGATTTCTTCGAAATGGTGAGGACATTGACCAAATACATCTCCCCAACTGACCTCTCCTTGATAATCTAGGACTGAGTAGTATGCATTCATGACAGAGGATTTTGATGGAAGTGGTGTGGATAGAAGTTTTGAAGAAGTTTTTTTTTGTGATAGAAGTTTTGTTTACAGGACAGAATACTTTTGTATTGTGCGATTGTAATACTCCATGTCATTAATTTACATGCTACCCCTCACCATGCCCTCCCTTCCCTTCCCTTCCCTTCCCTTCCCTTCCCTTCCCTTCCCTTCCCTTCCCTTCTAGATCTTAATTTTGGTGGGCAGGAAAAAGAGGGAGGAAGGAGGGAAAAAAAGTTAGGCAACTTTGTGGAAAGACAACCTCTGTTGAGGCATGTGGTTATCCTCCCATGTTATTAAGTGTCGTAGATGTGTTAATGTAGTTCTGCGTGAAAGCCAAGCATAATTATAATATTTTCATCTGTCATAACACATCCATAATTGGCATGAATTCCCTTAAAACAATTTTTTTCTAGCATAGGGTTTTCATAGTGGAGGATATTAACAGGCACCCAGAAAGTCTGCTTTTGGCACAGCTCTGAGCTAACTGCCTGGATGAGAGCCAGTCAAGGCACACTGAGCCACTTGAAAACTTGCTGTCTGCTTGTTCACTCCCTGCAAGTTGACAGTATGACAGTAGATTAAGTGCTACTAATTTAATAAAGCCATTCCTACAGTGATGTTGATATACCAACAATGAGCAAGAGATGGTAAGAAGACAGGGGGATAAAAAGTACCTGAAGTAATACTGGAAAAAACCCCACCCTCTATTGATCCTGTATGAGGTGCAGTTATTTTTAAGTCACCTGACTCACACTTACCCAATCCTTAGCCATATTCATCAGAGACAGTATAATGAATACATATTGATTAACTGGGGTAGCTGGAGAGATTTCCCAATGGTGCTAGTTCACATTGATAGGTCTCCAATGGGAATACATGTGAATGCAGCCTTGTAACATAACTTATTGTGTTCTAGGTCCTTCAATTGATTTTGTTTAAAGAAAAAAATATACAGTGGCTCTCCCGTGACCTTTAGCTGAAACCGCTCTGTAAAGAAGAACACAAAATGACAGTCAGACCGAATAAGCATTGCTGCTTACAGTCCTGTGTGTTGTGGATGAGCTAGTGTATCTGCATTTGCTGTATGTACTCTGTGGTCTCCATAGGATCCCAGTGCCCAGCACTGTCCTGCTTTCAGGTGGCAACTTGCAGCCATTAGCCAAAAAAAAAAAAAAAGTGAAAATCCTGTTATAATTTATCCATTGCTCCCATGTTTCAGCTAGATTTCAACCCTACCAGCAATACACTGCTGATCCTATGATAGCTCCTTCCTAGATGAAGTGTTTCCCACAATGACCCACATAGAGTTTACCAAAGTATCTTGTGGAGGTAATGCCATTGGACTGGTAATGCATGCCAGTGGAGCATTAGTCCCAAACACTGGCTGGCCAAGAAGCTTAAAGCTTTCTGAGCATTTTGCCACAAGGCAGTCTTCGAACGCCCATTTTGGAGATTACTCTAGTGTTTGGAATTGCTTTCTCGTGGCAAATTCTCTAGAGCAGTGTGCTGCTTGTGTGGGATCCACACCCACATTTTTAGCTCCATTCCTAAACACTGTAGCAGTACCTAGGGAAAATATCACTTACCAGTATGAAAGGTGGTGTCAAAAGGGATACTAGCAGTGAGAAAAAAAGCCTAAAGAGAATTTACAAAGAAGAGCAAAACTGGCAACCCCAAAATACATGTTTTGGAAGTCTTGGGAACAATGTCAGACTTACCACAGGTCCACCTGACTCAGACTTCGTGAAATGAAGGAAAATAGCAAAATCCTCTTTCACTGGGTAAATAGAGTGACCAAGCAACAGCATGAAGATACTTTACAATGAAGTGCAGAGGCTTTCAAGGTCAAACTTGATCTTAATTCCATCCATTATTCCAGGATTTATCAGATGAGATTTATCAGATTTCCATGAGAGCCTGGACAGCAGCAATGCTTCTTCCCCAAACCCAATCCAGCCTTAATTTAGAGCACTACGTATAGTTCTGTTGCCTGTGGATGACAAAGACAAATTCAAAGAAAGGCTGTCTGTGCTTGCAGAGAATGAAATTGGCACTTTCATGATGGTAGCTTAAGAGAGCTTGGTTTCTGCAGTCAAGCAAATGAGAGCTGAAAGAGGAAGAGGCCAAAATGAGCACTAGCTAGATGATAGAGACAGAATCAGTTTATGAGGAGATTTAAATCACGGTTACCTGCAAAAGCAGGGCTTGGACTTCCTTTCTATGTTATTTGATCTATACTCAGTATTGATCTTATAGATCTTACAGATCTTGTAGATCTTACTTAAGATCTACGTAAGCAGAATGTTACGACAATAAGTTCATGGCCCTTTGGTAGTGCCATTGGTACCGCAGTACACAGTAAATGCATTCGTCTTGCCAACTAATTTTCTCATATCTTAAAGAAACATCTATTCTTTTACCATATCTTCTTACCATGCTTCTTACTGGCCCTTTCTTGGGCCGGTAAAAGTATCTGTGCTATAAGAAATCCTTTTTCTTTCTTTTCAAGATGGTATTTTATACAGCAGTCCCTCCTTCTTATCTTTGTTTTTTTTAATCATACATTTTAAGATTGCTCTAGGGTTTGGGGGTTGGGTTTTTTGGAGGGTTTGGGTTTTTTTGTTATTGTTGGGGTTTTTTGTTTGCTTGGGTTTTTTTGTTGTTGCTGTTGGGGGTTTTTTGGGTTTTTTTTGTTTTTCGTTAGAGCATTAGATTTAATTGGTCCAATGTGTTTAGGTCCTCTGTAAGAGAGTTTGAATTCTTTCCCATATGCCAGGACTCACAGATACATCTGAAATTCTACCATCATAATGAATCACATACTCTACGTTGCAGAGAGTGGCTTCACGTTATCGGAGTGTGAAGAAAAAAACTTATAAACGGTTGAGTGGTGACGTTATCAGAGCTCTGGGCCTGTGCAGTATGATGTGATTTGAAATTATTATGCCACTTATAAGTTTTTAGAGAGCTTCAGTCTTTCAAATTTAGGTGATATTAAAAATTCAAAGCACTCCTGTAATTTCACATTTTTGTGTCCTACAATTCCAATTTTCCTTTTCCCTTTGCATATGTGTTTGTTCCAAAATATAGAAGGCAGAGGACTTACTTACAAAAAGACTGTACTCCTGTAGAAGTCCTGTCCTGAGTGCATCACGGGAGGTGTCTTGCACTGGAATATACTTAAGACAGATATTTTCATTCTCTTGTTGGGGATGAGTAATAATAACATAACTTTCTCAAAGATCTGGGAAAGGGGCTGAGAGGTATCAAATATGCACATTCTTTGGAATATCTTCTATGACTTGAGAAAAGACAAACTTTAAAATTTGGATTTAAAAAAATTATTTGCTAGCTCCTGGGTTATTTTACAAGATGTAAAACAATATAGTTGCTGTATAAAATTTTCCATCCTGTTCCCATGGCCTCTGGCATCCATTCCCATAACTTTACACTCCATTTTGATTCACGTATGTTCAACCCAGCCTTGTGAAGGGGGGCACTAATCAGAATTTGACATGCCTGGGAGCTGGTAGGAAACGGGACTCATATCCTAGACCTGGTCTTTTAATTAAGATCAGAATGACAAAAGTCAAAACCTTGACATACTACAGCAGTGAGTGTCCACTGATTCCAGTGATAAATGCTACATGAATGAAGTGTAAACTGCAACTAGAGATTTTAATTAGGGTATACATATACTGCATATTGGCTTAGAAGAATTCAGGTCAAGAGCTATACCATGTTTCAAGTTTCTCTACAAATCCACTAAATTCTATTCTGAAAACTTCATGTTTTCCTTAAGCTGGCTGCAGCCCAGAAAAAGCATTGTAATGACTTTTTTCTTTTTTTCTGAAAAGTCTAAGACCCTAAAGTAGACATTTCTAAAAGACGGTGAATTGCCAAAATACATGTGAACCTTGTGTTACTCTATTGCAAACTCCAAGAGCTAAAACCATGCAGAAAAGTCAGTGAAAGCTGTCAGGGAATCAGTTCTGAGAATATTTTAGATAAAATAAGCTATAGCAAAAAATGCATGAATATGAATTATGGCCGGACCATAAGAAAACAATGTCAATGAGCGTGAGGGTTAGACTCACAGCCTCTGGATCAGTAAAAGTGTTAATTCACCAAGATCAAAGGATCAACTATGTCTAATAAAACAAAACAAACGGGTGACTAAACAGCTTGCAAAATGCAGTCATATGTCATGTTAAGGCAAGTTTTCAAGGAAGAATTTTTAGACACATTGAACACTTGCTTTTTGTAATGGCTTTTTCTGTAAAATGTAAGATGAGAAAACTTCTCATCTTAATTCAAAGTAAAACATCAGAGATGACTTGTGAAATAGCTTTAGTCAAGCCACTAAGTAATCACAGTCCCAATGTAATCTACTTCAGATCTTCCAGAAAACAGTTGTTGAAAGTTTTTGGGAAAAAAATATACTTACATGCTATATTTTAACTCAGGAGACCTTTTTAAAGAAGGGTTCAAAGAATGCATAACACATAAATTCCTAGATACAGCATAGAAATTATTTTGAACTACCATACCTTTCAAAGTAAGTAGTGGGAGCAGGAAGGCCTTAAAAAGTAGACTCCTGGTTTTTTTCTGGTCTAGTTTCCTAAGGAAATGAGTGTTATGCCATTTGACTGCATGTATATAGGTCTGCCAGTGCACAACTTCTGTCTCTCTGTCCCCTCCTCAGTAACATGAACACACAGACCTATTTCAACAAAACTTAGCCAAAGGCTAGAAACACTGAGTCAGTAGGTGGAGCAGAAAGGAAGAGGAAAAGAAGGCATGATATCGACCCTGGGAATGGCTGCAGAGAAGGGAACAACTGCAGGAACCTCTTTCCTTTGTACTGCTATCCAATATAGGATCCACACCTTGGGGAACACAGACTTTGAGCTAGTTCTCAGAGAGCTGCCTGACTGATGGCTCACTGTGACGAGAATATTCTCCCTCCTGGACTGTTGTTTTTGTTGTTGTTTCTGTGTTAAGGCTCAGGCCTCCCCTTCAGACCGATGCTATAGTGCAGCAAATCACTTGGCTGTCGTGAGGACTTAGGCAGCCAGCTAGAGATCTGGAAAGCCCTGGGAGCCCTGGGCACCATCAGTTCAACACAGTGAACTGGAGCCACTGTGTCAGTGCAATTCAAGTGGTCTGAATCCACACCCATTCCCCACATTTCTCTGGAAGTGATAGCTGCTGAGGCCATCCTGGCCTAGCAGCTAAAACAGTAGCTATGGAAAATGTTTTGATCCCTGCTGATCATCCAAAAGAGAAGGACAGCACTCTTCATTCATTCCCAGAGACACTACCATGGTCTGGGGCAAGCAGGGGACAGAGGGCAGAGGGTTGCCCAGGCAAACGTGGGCCACCAAAATCCTGCTCTGAGGAGCTGCATTGGAGGAGCACATTGTCATTCACCAAGCCTGACCACGCCTTTTGGGGTTTGTCACCTTGCAGCTCACTGAGCCCGGCATCCTGCTGCAGCCTGTAGATGATAGGCTGCCATCAGGAAAGACCAGCAGTTTCCTAACATTAGATGATAGCAATTGCTCCTAATCCTCCCCCAGAGGTTTTGTAGTTACTGGGTTGGGGGGGTTTTCCACTTACTATTGAATCCATTATTGACTATACTTGCTGTTACTGATGCTATATGGTGCATATTTTGCACAGAGAGCAAGGCTCATGAAGAAAGGCTAACCAGTAACCAGAAAACCAGCAAAATGCTGGTCCCCCTTCCTCTGTCACCCCTACACAGCATTGCAGCAGCAGGCAACTTGTTTACTATTAAATCCCTGTGCAAGCTGCATAGTCTCAGCAACCATTTCAAGAGTCAAGGCCTGTATGCTAAGTCATTAAAGCCAAACATATTTTAATCCATAATTGTGCAAGATTTATTTAATTTAGGTTTTTTATTTATAGTTCAATTGGGATTGTAATGTATTTTCAGCTCCCCATACCACGATTTGTCAATTTTTACTGCGTCTTTTAATTTTGTTCTTCCAGTTCAAGTGCCAGCAGTTTTCCAAAGCAAGTTGCTTGCAAAATGTATTTTGCTTCTGTGAAGTGGTGGAGAAAAAGAAAATTATTCACAGCTTTTACCTGAACTACTTGAGAAAGTAGCTTATTCTTTTACTGATGAGAAGGTAATGAATACACGCTCCACACACGGCATTCCAGAGGCTGGCCCTGTTGAACCATGACTGCAATAACCATTGTATCTTCGTCTTTAAGAAGAAGGTTGCTTTTCTCAGTCGAGCTCTGCTACAGCAGCTTAGCTCTCCCTTAGCCTGCCTGTAGCTCAGATGTCTCTCTCTTAACTGCTCTTGGTCACAGCTCTGCCGGTGTTCCGCTTTCCCTGAGCTCCCTCTTAGCAGGAACCTGGGCAGAGGCTGTGCGGCGTGGAGAGATACAGGAGTCCGACACCTCAGCTCCTCTTGCAGGGGTCTAGACCTGCCTCTGATCTCCTTTACCATCTGGGCCATGCCACCCTATCTATGCTCAACACCTGGAGCTTCAGCCTCCCTCCAGCTCTCAGAGTTTGTGGGCTCTCCCACAATCATGGTGCTGCCCTGCCCTGCCCTTTCCTTTTGAAACAGGTAGGATGCAGGCAGGTCTTGCTCCTGTCCCTGTTGCCATCACTACAGGCAGAGGGGTGGCAGATCCCCAGCTCAAAGCTCTCAGGAACTTTGTGCTTGGTGCCAGCTGGACAACAAGGCTCAGGTTTGGTCTGCAGTGATGAGGAAATGTCATGGTAATGCTGCAAAAGATGCCATTAAAAAAAATTTTTAAAAATTCTATGATGACCACCACGGGAGTAACGCATTATTAAATGTTAGCATGCAGACTGTATGTGAGGGAGGGAGCTCTGAGGAACTGACTGGCTTGGCAGCTTTGCCACGCATATACAGTAGTTCACAAAGTAATCGAGAGAACATCCTTTCCTCATAACTTTTAATAAGACAGCTCACCAGCTGCATCCGCTGCATCAAAACCAAGAAACTTGATGAGGTGCTTTGTATCAGGGATGCACATCCAGTAAGCTCAGTGTCAGGTCCCAATAAAGGCAGCTGTGAAGTATTATACAGATTTACCTTCTGTGTAGTTAAGAGGGCAAGCTGGGAATTCCAGGGGACAGAAAAAAAGCCACCCCAACTGAATAGCTGTCAAAGTGATAATCCTTTTAAAAGAATATGTTTGCTGTGTGCTGCCTATTTATACAGAGCCTGTGTGCCTGGTGAAATTTTTCAGTCCTCATGAATTCAAAGGGGTAAAGTTTTCATAAACACAAATGAGGATGTTATATACCAAGATCCTGGGCCTCTGAGAGTACAATATTCCCTTGAATCACTATAAATGGCAGAATCTTAATAGAAAATGACTTTTTTATTTTAATAAACCATTTAAATTAATGTTACATTATAAATATTCTGCAGCAGGATTCCCATTAAAAAAAAAAACCAAAAAACAAATGCACTTTGGGCTCAGAGACTAGATTGGTTTAAAAAACCTTACTTTTCTTCATGCAACATCAAAAAAGCCAATCACAAAACACACAGATGCTGAACTACTTTTTCCCATGTAGGTTTTTTTGTTGTTCCTCATTTTCAACAGCCAATGTTACTGGAAATTTGGAGGTGAAATTTGCCACTGAGGTACAAGTTCTGCGCTAATGTGCACTTAACACTGACTCCCAGGGATTGAGAACTTGTCTTGCCTGTGCACACTGCTGTAGGCCTCCATTTTGACTGAACCCCATAGTTACTATCCAGTATTAAAAAGCCCAGAACAATTCATCCCCCATGATGAAATCTGTAGAGAGGGTGTATGACTCTGTATGTGTCTAAGAGGAAGAAAATGAGATGAAATTTTGCAGGGTGACTGATTTTTGCCCATGACGGTTTTGAGTGACCTTGTAATCCTGTGCTGAGATTGAAGATCTACCACTGCCCAGGAGGATATCCACAGGTTTGTCATGCTTCTGTGTTGACTGATCTGCAAGCATTGAGTCTTTCATGGCAGAAGTGCTTGAATCAAACCTTCTGTTCCCCTCCTTGTGTTTAGCCTGCGAAGGTCCCTGTGCGATCAGGTCCTTTATCTTCCTTTAGTTCTGTGGTTAATTTGAAGCACTTGACCTGTTTCAAGATTTTTATTATATTTTTTTTTAACTTGCATTTCCCAGCTATTTAATTCTAACAAAGGGAGATGGGAGTAGTTAACATGTCCATTTTCCCATTCACAAACAAGCTGCTTGCACTTTTACCTTTTCAGGAAATAGCACTGCTGAAGTATCCCTAATGTTGTCAGTATGTTGCCTGCAAAAAAATGGCTGAGGCATGGGCCTATTAGTCTGCCGATGCTGCACTAATGATTTCACTAATGCTTCACCCTCACATGATTGAACAGGGTTTCCCTCAGATGGCTGGACAAATGAGAACAGATGATCAGGAGAGTTCATAAAAGTGAAATATCTGATAGCTGCACCCCTGTTGCTCCTGTGTTGTAGGTGAATCTGCATGCAGAGGGGTGAGGAGAAAGAGAAAGGGAGATGATTGTAAAATAGCTCCATAATTACCACATAGATAAAGCTATGCATCAGTGAGAAACTTGTTTAAAATGTGTACATTGCCATAGGCATGACTGCCAAAGTCTGCTTTCACTTACGCTGATAGAAATCTGGAACAATCCTATTTTCAACCAAGTGACTTCAATTTGCACAAGTAGAAGTGAGAGTTGACTCTGTCCCTTCAATAAAAAAAAAAAAAAAAAAAAAGAGAGAGAAGGTGAGAAAATAGAATTCAACCTAGTCAGACAAAGGGCGTGAATCCCCAAACTATCTTCA
Organism: Buceros rhinoceros silvestris; assembly: GCF_000710305.1. Lineage (NCBI taxonomy): Eukaryota > Metazoa > Chordata > Aves > Bucerotiformes > Bucerotidae > Buceros > Buceros rhinoceros. The sequence goes on from NW_010401975.1 coordinate 20,068, forward strand.
TTTCCTATTGCAGATGGCTTCCCTTCCACACTGCAGAATGCCATATTGTGATCCTTTTCAGATTCTTAGGAAAATATGGGCAGGGTTTTCAGAGACTGGTCTTTATTATTCTTTTAACCTGAATGATTATTTCACTTTTACCAGCTTACCGTGCACTGCTAACAAAACAAGAAGCAATAAATCTCCGTCAAGGCTTCTTGGTGTGGGGTGAATAAGCAGCGCTGATGTTGATTCCTTAAAAAAACTCATTTCTTGTAACTTAAGCCCTGCTGAAGATGGTCATGTCAACTGATTAGACTTTTTACTTGGCCATATTGATTCTGTTCTACACCAATGCGGCCCATAATGCTGCCTAATGTTATTGACGAGCCATCAGTCCTGCAGAGACGTGTGGGGCTTGCAGCTCTCTCCGAACCACAAAAACCTATCCATGGACAATGATGGAGAGGAAGAGGAAGATGCAAGCAAAGCACTCAGACTGGCTTCATTCGGCCTGTAATACATTAATGAAAGGCATACACTCTGTGGGAAGAGACAGATGTGGCTCTCCAGAAGCCATTTATTTATAAAATAATTATGAATGCACAGTTGACTCATGGATTTTTATTACAGTGTGCATGTCTAACACTCTTT
>NW_010401975.1:20800-56681 GCF_000710305.1 Buceros rhinoceros silvestris
TGTTCATGTTTTGCTCTAAATGAAATATAAAGGGAGAGTGATAGCAGCAGAGACCTGAGAGAGATTACTCTCTCCTTCCCTTTACTACCTTTTGTTAAGCCTCAAGGACAGGTGCTGTCTGGCTTTGTCAAAGCTGGAAGGCACACTTCAGTCACAACCAGAGAGGCGGCCTCAACAGAAGTGCAGTAGAAGGCAGCGCTCCAGCTCACTAAATGCTGGAACTTGTTTGAACAATGCAAGAACATTGATACCAGCTGCTGTGTGGAGAGGACTGAGTTTGATCTTGTGGACTGCTGCGCACAAGGTCTAAACTACTTAAATCTCCATTTCATTTCCTTTTTGTTTCCTTTTCTATTCTTTCTTTTACACTTTGCCTTCTTGAAAGCCTAGGGTAGAGACTTTGAAAGTTAGTCTGCCTTTTTCTGTCTCAAAATGAGAAAAGCAGAATGGAGCTATGACCTAGCCATTCAATGACTTCTGATTCTTGAAGAGGAAGAAGACTGGGAAACTAGTAAGGAAGTCAATTATTGTATCACACCATTCAATTTCTCGAATAATAGCTCCATTGTAAGCTGTACTATAGTAATAGCAAGATAGGTAAACACTAAGAACTTAGAGCCAAGAGTTTGCTTTGTGTGCCTTTCTAGAATAAAGCCATAGGATCAGACCATAGAAAACATATGAAAAAAGGATTTTCTGCTGGAAATTTTAGTGTAAACTGAATTCTCGTCCTGCCTTGATACAGTCTTCCACCAGTTTTTCAAGGCATTTATATTATACAGGATTTTTAAAAAGACCCATTTCATTCTTTAGTCCAACTGGATCTTAAAGTACAAATATTACTGGGGTTACATCATGTCTATGGAAAAGCATGCCACTTAGCACACTCCTGTAAATTTGTGAAATAAAATGTTAAATAAGCTAATAGCGCTTCCAGTGCCCAACAATAATTAGCACCACTGACTCCAGGACAGGAAGCTGTACATTTGCAAGATAGGAGAAGTGCTATACTTTTCTATTGGGAAAATCTACTCTACTGAGTAGAGTAACAGAATCTACTGAGCAAGTGACAGAAGAGTTCAAGCACAATATGCCAACCTGCTGCATGTCATATACGTTTCAAAAGCAATGCCTGTAACAGGAAATTTACAATAGGAAGAGACAAAAAGCAGAGCAGCTTTGCTTTTTGCTTAGCCCTTTTTTGAAAACAAGACAATAGTTCATTCTCAGTGAAAGGTTTGCAAATCCAGGCCTGCTTACAGTTTGTATGACAGTCCAGTCTGGGAAGGTAGGTGAATTCGCAAGGCTCAGTAATGTGATAAAAGACTTGCAGAATTTTTTTGCAAAGTTCAAAAAACGGATGAATTTTGCAGAGCGCAGCTGCAGTGATCTATATATATTATTACAAACAAGATAATAGTGTTCATAAGCAGAGATGAAAGTGAACAGGAGCTGGCAAAATAAATGTTAGCTGAAACTGAATCCCACTAACCTCCTGTGGAACATTTGTGATATTAACCCCCTGCACACCCGCAGCAGAGCATTCACAGAGGGAGGCTGAGCACAAAGCTTGGTGATGTTTAATTTTAATTTAACACAGCTTATCCAGGAGAGACCGTACATCTCTGTGGCATGACTGAAAGGCTGTTGAAGAGAATGTGAATGCTTGTCTGTGGACGCGTGCATGTACAATTGCAGCCAAAATGAGGTGTCAAAGCAAAGTGATCTGTTTTTAGACTTATTGTTTTAAAAAATGGTTATTCTCTCAGCCACATTATGTAGTGTAAATCCAGAGAAAACTCGTTTCTTAGCACTGGGTTGGCTCTGTGCTTAGAGATCAGAATTTTCTCTTTCTCAAGCTCTTACATGGCCTTTTCTTTTTGTGTGTTGCCGTGACCTTCCTTTTGAAGATGATGGTTCCCAAGACATTAAAAGTTGTTTTCAAATCTTTTTTAATAAAAAAAAAAAAAACAAACAAATCAAATAAAAAAATCACAAAGAAAACCATTTTATATTTTTGTATTTGTTGTTATTGTTATAATTGTTATATTAATATAATTTTATATGTTTCCATTTGAATGTTAAAAGGCCTGTAGCCACACACAGATTGGCAGATGGAACGGACCTCGGAGTAATCAAGGCTGTAGCATCCAAAAAAGACAATTTTGGAAGCAGTGTACTGTCCTCTTCTAGGAAACTAGCAATAGCCTGAATCAGCCCATTCAGTAGTCATCTTGGGTTTACAGCTGACATGAGCTAAACCTTGACTCTACTGAAGCCAATAGAAATGCAGTGGCACCAAAATTTCACTGTATAACTGTCAAATATTCTGACTGAAGCATATTCTCTATTAATTTAACTGATCCTAGGCATCACTGAAGCCTAATTTCTTGTGAATCTCTGGGGTAATTAAATTATTCTCTTTTGGCCCTCCAGAGTGTTTCCTTTGGAAGCTCAAGAGATTTAAAAGTAGCCCTATTCTTATGCAAACAAAAGTAAATCCAGGATGAAGATTCCTTCATTTCTTCAGCTGCCTTTTACAGTTCCCTTTTGTGACAAACTAGTGATTTTTGACATGAGAGCTTAGAAGTAAAAAGTACACACCATTTGCTGGTAAAACAGTCTTATATGCAGAGTTTGAATGAGCTTTCTTTCTTTAAGTTTAAGAAAACAGAAGAAAAATACAGCCTACTTCACAACTAACCATCAGCACCATATATACAGTGTGCGGTATACAATTCCAACAGCTGCTCATGGGAAAAACCCACTTATTGATTTGGTTTGGCAGATCCTAGCAAGGGAGGTGTAAACATGGGTTCCCATATGAGTAATTACACTGAAGTCTGTGGTATTCCTCACTTTCTTCTCTGTCATACCCAGACTTTAGGAGAGGAGGACAGCATTTCTGCCTCTGTGGAAGCCGGCTGGTATTTGCTAGAGCGAGATCTACAACTATGTATAAATACTAAATACTCTCTTCCTGTGTGTTTTCTTCTGTTGCTTAAACTTCCTTATTTTCTTTCACCTGTGGGTGTGGTGCATCCCGAACTTAGCTCCATTGTCACCAGAATAGTCATACTCCACATGAATTGACTGCTTGCATGTAAAATTAATACTCTGTCAAGAATTTTTTTTCATTCTTGCTCTAACTTTTCATACAGGTTCCTTTTGGACTGAAGAGCCTTCCACACTTCCTCCCTTGTTTTGTGATCTGGGGAAATTGCTGCTCACCAGCGTTAGCCAAAGTAAATCTTGAAAGTGGAAGAAAGGGAACTGTCCTTAAGGGCAGTACCTTCCCTGGACCGGTGACTTCTCATTATTTGTGCCAAGCTCATATAATGCAAACATGACTTCATTGTCATTAGTTGCCAGCTGCTGGATGAGCTCCTCTTAGCCCCATATGCACCCAGTGAATAATCCTCAGTGTACTATACTTCAGCTGAGGAAATTTTCATCACTTTATACCACCATGATGTACGGTATCATATGGGCAACTATTCGTATACCTTTCCCCTCTGCCCTGTAGCAGAGAGCCTGAAACAGCAGAGTCCTGCACAGATGTAGAGTAGCATCTTTTGCTGATGCTGCTTACAAGAGCGTTTTTAGTGGGCTTTTTGTTGGGGGCAGGGGGCAGAACAGGACAAAAGAAGTCACAGGCTGAAAACAATAGTGGAATAGCCTCATTATATTGTAATGGTACAGACAGTTCAATTTCCAACACGTGGCAATAGAGGAAGAACTCCTGGGCACTACCTTCAAAACCTAAATCAAGGGTATTTTAATTTGCAGTCCCTGCTTCCTTTTCCACAATGAGACACAGGACAATAAGAGGGAACATATTTCTCTTGCAAGTTAACTCAACATGCAATATGCAGAAGATTACTCAGGCTCACTCAGTGCTTGCAATCCAGTTTATTGATTCCACCCTATCACTGCTTACATTTTTTATTCTTTAATTTTCTTTCCTCATTTGCTCATTAGTTCAAGACACGGAGGGAAGGCGGAGGGCGTGTTAGAAGATGTCATCATTTTTAGGTTGCATTGGAAGAGGAAAATCAGAGGCATTGTCAAATAGCAATCTCTAAGTAGGTACTTACTGTTTGATCTTGTTCTAGATGATTTGCTCCAGTTCTCAAATCATACCAGGATCTGGCCAGCCTTGTAGCCCCGTGCTGAGGTTATTTTGCTAGCTAGTGATTTCTCATCTTGCCTATGAGGTTCTTGCTCTGGAGGCATTATTCCTGCACCTTAGACAGGCACAGCCAAGTTAGCAAAGAGGTACATGAGAGAAAATCCCCACTGAGTAACTAAGAAATGGGTTCTTCTTCTTCCCTGTCAGCATGACAATTGTCATTGCATCTCTCGTCAACTCACAATATCTGTAAGTAGCACACAGCGAGAGCTTTTGAGCAGTTAAAAGATGTGTAATCGTTCAGAGATTAGTAGTTAACAATAAAAAACAGATATTTCTTCCTTGTGTGTTTCCTATTAAAAGAAACTAACAAGGGTGGTGACTGCGATAATTAAAGAAGCCTTATCCAGAGCAGGGCAAGGGGTTGCAGCAGTGTCTTTTTCAGAGATCTGTATAATTCCTCTTTTTTACCCCATTTCTAACATCCTTCACCTTCTCAATATTGATACCGCATGGTTTTTGTGTCTGCAGAGCTTGGCTGAGAGTAGTGCTGGGAAATTTGTTCAGAATGAAGAACTGATTTCCAACATAATAAGTAAATGAACACAAATTCAACTTCATGGCATTCAATATTAACTACTTTCTAATGCTGAAATAATGGCCTGCAGCCATCTCTGCAATGTGCAGAGAATGGTTAGTCAGCAGCTGAGCACAACTTTCTTTAACCACTATGCTATCAAAGAGAAAGTGGGCAAAGATTGGGAATTTTAATGAACAAATGGCATTCCTACAGTTTGCAGTTCAAAGATAAGTAAATAATGAATAGCTTGGATGCAAATTACCCCTAATTAACTTTGCTAAGTCTGTTTTTAATAAGGGTAGATATGAAAGAATCACTAAGTCTATATTATAATACACATACCACAAACACTGAAGCAGTGATTTTTTTTTTTTTTCCAGAGGGTAGTAAGTGGAAGGAATGAAAGTTTGAGAAACAAAGTACTTGTGCCTGCTGAATTCAGGAAGCAGAGGTGTCCATGACAGCAGCACATGCAACATCGTTCTTACACAGATGCCAACCCCCAAAAAGACAGGAGCAGAGAGAGGGTGCTGAACTCCAGACGAGAGGCTGCACCTCACAGGGAAAAGTTTGTGCTAAGTCCCTGTTCTCAGGATTTAGGACAGCAGAGCCCACACCAGCAGCAGAATTAGGAGGAAGCTCAGTAGATCCCAGCCCAAGCTAAAAGCCTGCCTTCTGTACCTCCATGAACTCCTGTGATTGTTGGGTGGGCAAGGAATGCAAGATAAGGCCCTGAAGGCACAACTCAATATAAACAAAATAATTTGAGGAAGAACACCCACAGAGCGGGGAGTAGTCCAGCACCTGGCATGCCTCATAGAAAGGTGGGTTTTCAGAAGTTTTGTGAAGCAAGGGGAGGGTGTATATCCAAACATATTAACAGAACAGCATGAAAGAAAATAACTTGAATCTAAGTAGATTATATCTATGCTAGAAATCAAATTAATATCATGTCTCTACAGACTCTGTTCACTGAGAAATGGACAGTAATGTCCTGAATTTTTAGGGAACTGGTGCACAGACTGGGCTTTAGCTATTCTTGCTGATTTTACTGAAAGTATGAATATTATGGCACAGGAAAATAGTCTAGGCAAGAAGTACTTTGGCTTAGGGAGTCAGGCTTTTGTCTGCACTCTACAGCCCCAGGAACACAGATGGTTCTGAGTGTTACACAAGTCTGATCTCCACTGTTCTTTATTCAGGAATTACCACTTGAGCTCTGAGCACGAGGCAAGTATGTTTGTAGATAACTGTAATTATGTAGAGCTCTGTCTGAGCACTAGCTATGAATCTGAGGATGACTGTTGTATTTATTGCATGCACTAATGACAAACATAGTCCATTAAAGTGTATATTTCACCATTAAATAGTGAAATAAAATAAATACACTATGGGATTGTATAAATCTTGCTGAAAAAATCTGTTCATGAAATTTACTTTTGAGTCCTTGGTTTTAATACCTTACTCTTGCAATAAATAATGATAATAATAATAAATAACAATAATAATCCTTTAGGATACTAGTTACTGTTTCTTGGTTTAAAAGGGATAAAAAAGTTTCTCACCTCATCTAGCTGGTAATTTCTGTGTATCCCATAATCCAGAAGCCCCTGGTTCTGTTGAACACTGAATTCTGTGTTCAGGCCTGCCTGGTGAACATAGCCCATGCTGTTCTTACATACTTGAAATCTTTTCAAACCCACATCTCCAAAGATACGCAAACTTCATTCTAACTGCTGGAGAATCTCCCTGCATTTTGACAATATTTATATTGTGATAATGAATATCACATTACAAATGGACCTCTTGGTTTTCTATGTTCTGTTTCTCAGATTGTAAATGTAGATAATATTCCTTCCTTTTCTTTAATGAGGCAGATTTTTCTGTTCTTGCATTTCTCTGCTGGATGACCAAGGTACACAACCCAGAATCATTTGGTTTGTTCTCCAGAATGAAAACAAGACCCCGAAACAAAAAACAAACCAGCCAGGTTTGATGACTATGCAGAAATATTCCCAGATCTGAGTTGCCATGCCAAAAGCCTGGACACCACATTTTCTTTCTTGTCTGTTATTCAGGACAAAATGAGTCAATAAAAGTTCTTGGGACTGGGAAAGATAATACCTCATGTTTACTCTACAGTGACCCCTCCAGGTGATCAAGAAGTATCCAGCATTTAGTTATGCTCAGCCAGCACAGAAAGTTTTCATGTATTGGAGAACGCATCCAAAGGGACCTTAAAATCTGAGCACAAACATATTGGAGGATCCTTTCCTACCCTCACAGACAGAAGTCAAACTAAAGGCCCCAGAGAGCAAAGAGTCCAGAAGAACAGATTAAAAAAAACCAAAACAAAACAAACCAAAACAAACCCCTAAATAAAAGCAGTGGCTTTGAAAAAAGACTTCAGAGGGATTTCTGTTGCTCAGAGAGAGAAGCACATCTGGCTTAGGGTGAAAAGAGAAATGGTGTCATCTGGACAAAAATAAAACCATTCTCCTCAAATGTGTCCTTAAAAAAAAAAGGAGGGAGTAAAAAAAAAAAAAAGAAGAAGAAGAAGAATCACACAGGAAGGGAAAGCAAGTTCAGGGAAAACCAAAATCTTGTAATGTTTTAGGAGGGCTTATTAGAGTGAAAATTAAGTGTCATGCAGAGCTCTGCTTCAGTCTTGATGTCTTTTATTCAAAGGGCCATCACCCTGTAAACCCACTTTAACAACTCCCTTCAGATGAAATATAAAAATTAAAGACATTTACAACACAGCTTAGTAGCAGATGTAGTCTTACTGTGGGGGTTTAGATCAAATGTGATGCAACCCCACCAAAAGGGGTTATAGCTCTTATGAAAACCTCTCACCAGAAAAAATGCTTGGTTATCTAACAAAATGTGAGGTTCTATTTTTGCTTTGAATCCTATTTCCCATTGTCAGATGGACTTGACTTTTTATTTACCTCTGGAAGATGGAATAAAAAAAAAAGCAATTTTGTTCCTGGATAGTTTCCCTGTTTCATAATGTTTCTCCAGCTTTATGTTAGAGTGTAGCATAAGCAGGAGGGCCTCTGCTGGGTGGAGAGTATAAAGTGGAGGTAGGTGGGAGTTTATGAGGCGCTTGCAGTAAGACAAACCTCAGCAGGATTGCCTGAAGTGCTCAGAACTATTTAGCAGATCAAACCAGTTCCTGTGTATTGTTCTTATTTTCCTCACAGGGAAGTCTTTTCCAGTAAATCCTGTAGAAAAAGCAAGCCAAAATAAAGGGCAGAAAGTAGTATCATTCTGCATTAATCTGTGTTAATTCAGGTAATGTGGAGTGCTGGCTCTCTAACATGGTTCTTTGTTGTAATTTCCCACCACACTGTCATTTTCACACTAGTGTGCTCAGTGCTGTCTACATAGTGTCTGGTACACAAAGTTTGCTTATGTCAAGGTGCACTTTGTTGTTTCGGACTTTTGTTTGAGCTAAGGCATAACTGCTAGATACAGATGATTTTTCATGACAAGATGGCAACTGATACAGGACTGAAAAAGGCATAGAAAAGTGGACAATCACGCTTTTCTGACTGATGAATCGCATGGACCATCATGCATTAACAACTGGATTTTCTGCTAGCTAGTGTCCACTACACTGCGAAACACACTGAGAGGCTATCTGCTAGGTGAAATTGCTTTAAAAAATACGTGAACCACAAAAGTAAAAAGATGAGGACTAGACTTGCTACTGGGGAGATGAGATTTCTCTAAATATCTCACAGATATGTACAACAAAAGCGTAGTGTTGGTCTAGATTTATTCACTCAACAGGAACCATACAAAATGTAGAATCTGTGAAAAAAATAAACTTCTTAAAATTGATATCATGAGTAGCTCTCCAAAAAGGAGGGAGAAGAACGGGGAAAACACTAGGTCTAGTAGGATTTCTGATTTGTGTGTGGTAAAAGAACTTGTTCCTTTTTCATAATTAATTAACACCTCCCTAGAATATGTACCTCAATTATAGAATATTTTTCTGCCTTATTTCTCTTCTGTCCGTTTCCATTTTGCTCTAGAAAGAGCACATGCAGGCACACAACAACATTTGTTTGTGTATGTACGCTCCCTTTTTGAGAGGTGTAAGTTACGGAAATAAACAAGATATCCAGCTTCTTCGGTGGATAGCTGTCCCAGACCTGAGGCAGGGTCCACTGATACGTCACAGCACAGAAGCTCAGCTGCGAGAATAAAACAGGAGGCTTACTCATGCATCCCAGCCAAACTGTACTTTCTGCAGCTGGGAGGCGGAGGAAAGGAAGGTGCCTCTACCGTATTTGTAGTTCTCACACCCCAGCAACTGGTTAGGAGCCAGTTCAGCCCACAATATAATTAAGGGTAACCTTGGGGCTGCTTTAACAAACAATAGCCCCCAAGGATTATGCCACAGTGCACACCCCTTTCCTCCCCCGCTCCTGGCCATATCCCTGAGATGTCCCCTATGCCAAGAGCTGGGAAAATTCTCCAGGGAAATTCTCAGCTGGCTTGATGAGCTGGTTTTATGGCCCCTTTGCTATTCTGAGACTCAGACCACTGTTGATAATTTTCCTGTTGAAAATATGCTAGTTTGCCATTCAAATTCCTCAGCAAGCTTAAAGAAGATGACAGTTTGTACAAAAATGTTATGAGCAGAACATTGAAAATGTTTAGTACACTATAATCTGTCTAAGTGGGACAATAGCTATTTGTATGCAGAGTTAAATATAATTTCTCTAATGCTGTGCAGTTGTTGTACCTGATAGGGATACATTTTAAATCTAACAGGCTAACAATTGCATTTAAACATGGATATCCTTACTCCCCCTCCCCGGGAAAGTAAGGATAGCTGCAAGGAAAAACACCTGGTTCAAAACCACACAGTTCTTGTGAATGAAGCCATCCATCTAGTCTCCTCTTACCTGAGAACAGTCTCATACATCTGCTCAAAGTATGACTGGACCGAGTCTGTGTTCCAAGAAATTCTAATCCTCTCATTCAAATAGTGGAAGTACAGAATTCTCAAGAAGCCCCAGCAAAGATAAATCTCAGAGCAGGTGTGGAGGTTTGTGTTGTCAGGTGTGGGACCTGAGAAAGTAAAAAGGCAATCTAGGAAAATAATACTTTAATTTAGGCTCATGCTCTAACATGTTGTCTCAGATTGATTTAGACACCATCTCCCCACCTGTTCTAGTCTAGCATCTAACACAACAAGGCCCTAACGGCACTAGCAGAGAAAGGAGTTTTAGCCACATCCAGAGAAGAAGGATCTTTGAAAAATGCCTGCCCCAAATTAATACTATATATAAACCATCTTATTGTGTCAAATATGTTGAAAATTCCCTCTTGCCTTAGAGAAAAGAGCCTGAGGGATAGTTTCTGTGAAGCAAAAGTTCATTGTTCCCAAACCACTATATAACCATACAAGAGAGGAAAGGGTTACCTGCTGCTCCTCATCAATCTTAATGAATACCTCATGGAGTGGCTCTCAGTCATGGCAATGTAATAGATTTTAAAGACCCAAATAAGGGTGGGAGAGAAGAATTTAGTTTCAGGTTCTACCTCTGGCTTCTATTATAACCACCATGTAATTTGTCCTCAGTTTCCCCACCTATATAAACAGGGATGATAATTGTCTCCACACCTCAGGAATCCTCTAAAGTTTATGAGTGTTGTGGTAGTCTTAAGTGAAAGACTGAGAAACACCCAAGATAATGGTAGTCTTCTCTAGGTTTCAAAAATAGGAAGCTCTAAGGGCAACATCTGCACATTGTTGTGAGGGTTCTGTACCATCCTTCCACTACATGGTGGCAAAGGGCATAGCTAAAATCAGCTCACAGTGATTTAAATGCTCTACTTATCTTTCAGTTTGTTCACAGGGACAGCCTGGCTGCTTTCTGTGGGTCTGCTAAGCAGTGAATGTGCTCAAAAACCAAGGAGGAATGAAGAAGGTTTCTTCATGTGTTTGTGTATTACACCATGGCAAGCACAGCATTCATCTCCCCCATTCCAAACTTCACTGGATTTAAGATTAAGCACCAGTGATAAGTGCTGTGTTTTCATTCCTCTTGTATTTAGACAAATGTGCTTTGTCGATGAAGCATCCCTCCCTCACCCCATCTGTTTCAATAAGCTATGCTGTGCATGTGTCTCTGGGGGCCATCACGGGAGTGTGCTTTACTCAGTACCCCAAGAAGCAGCAGCTGCAGTTTCTCTGTACAACATGGCAGGGTTTGTAATTGTAAAAATGGCAGTGTTCAACTAATGACAGTGCCTATGGCACTTCTGTGCTGAGAGGAAAGAATGCATCATCTACAGTTTCCAAACCCTATAACATGCAAAGAGTCTTGGAGGTCTGGGAGGCACAGATCAAGCCTGAGACAATTTCATTTGCTTATCTGCCTGCCAGTGGGATCAGCTTTTCAGCCCCAGGAGAAGTTTTTAAAAAGTAGCCAAAACAATTAGCTGTATATCTAGTCACTCCTGGCCCTGAGGCAATATGCCTTTCCCCCTCCTTCTTCCCCAGTTCTCAATTGTGCCCCCCAAAAAGCAGAGGAGTGTTTGGAAACGTGCAAATAAAATGGTATTCACTGCAGAAGCCTGGGCCTTGGAGCCCATCTGAACTGTTGAAGTCCAAAGCACAGGATTTGAAAAAAAAGCACAGGAGCAGACAGGCAGGACGTTCCTTGCAATGTAGCCTGTTTTGGCCTTGAAGTTACTGGCTAAATGCTTTGATTTAAAACAAAACTAAAACCAAAACAAAACCAAACAAAATACAAGGAAAAAAACACAAAAAACAACGAACAATAAACAAACAAACTTGGAGAAAATTTCAAGACAAGAATTGTTTCTTATTTTACTTTCATTTTAATGCCAGCTTCCACAACACCAGAACCTGAAATACGGGTTGTACATCTTCTGGACACTGGCAGAGGTCAGAGCAGGTATCTGATGATGTGAAAAGTGAATGACAGGTTTTATTCTGCCTATACAGACACACCGGTGCCTGTAAGATGTGAATAACCTAACCGAAGCCAGTCTTGCCTTCTCAATCTTCTAGATTCTCCAAGAGATTCAGGTCATTTAGAAAATGCCAGGCGCTTGAGACTCTGAATTTTGCTTGCTTTCTCAATCACTAGAAAGTGGAGCCTGCTCAGCTTACCAAGTGTTACATTCAACTAAGATTGGCAATATATGTGGTGTCAAGTGTAACCATGTAAGATATGAAGAATATTATAGCTCTTAACTACTATTGCACAGTGTTTGTCATTGCAGATCTGTTGTTCTTGAAAGCAGTATCCAAAATTCGAACTCCGACTAAGAGCTGACACCATCACTACAAGCCTTTTAACATTCCAGACTTACTATTTCTCCTAATTTTTATCAGTAAAACAGGAAAGGACAGTTAATACACTTATTCTATGAGCACAGAAAACATATTTTCTGATTGGGCATTAAGGAGAAGCAGGTAGATGTCACTGTGTATATCATAATGTAAAAGACAGATTTCAGTCACTGCCATGACTAGAAAGGAAGGAGGAAGACAAGGAAAAGAAATATAGAGGAATGAAAGGTGGAAACCCAGCCCTATTTCCCCAAATCAGATACTAATGTGTTAATGTATTCTCTCTGAACATATGATACCAAATCGAGGTGCATGAATCTCAACCCTGAAAACTCAGTGGACAGGAAAAAGCTGACTACTTAAGACTCCTGCAAAAACTTCAGTACATCTCTAGACACAGCCTGGAGCAATAAAGTGTGAAGGAACATTTATTTATTTGTTTGTTTGTTTATTTTGAGATTAGATATCTACTTCAGTATTTAGTACATTGTTTTAGCATTTGCGGACTCTTCCTTGTTCAGCAACACTACACACACCCACTGTCATTCAGTTGCATAGCAGTCTTCAAAAGGCAGCCCTGGGTACAAGAGGGAAACTTGCACATGCGCAAGAAAATGAATATGCCTCAAAGAGCAGTAACAAGGGCATATCAAGTGATGCTTTTGCCCTGGGAATACTTCCTAGTGGAACACAAAATGGTTGCAAATATATTGGATAGGCTGCAACTGCTGATTCTGCCACCCAGGAAGAGTGATTCTTCACTAAGTATAGGAGCAGAGAAAGGTTATAAGGAAGAAGCGGCCACATAGTCGGGTTGTGACTGGAAGAGGGCTGCTTTGGACGGTGAAGTAGCTTTCTGGGATTCTGAGATCCCACTGAAAAACTGTTACAGGTTTGTGACTGTGCATGGGTGCACACAAAAAAACCATGAACCCAAGATCGTAGGGTATGTTCTTTCACAGCTGGGCACAGAGGTTCTGAAACGACCACCCTCTGTACGCACTGTTGGAGTACAAGTGATAAACAGTATTCACAACTCCAGAGCTGGCCACTGCACCAGTAAGAGACAGAAGTCTGACAAGAGATCTATTTTTGTAGATATGCAGGCATAAGCTTCTACTATATTTGTGGCTGAAAACGTAACCTGCACGACCAAAATATCTCAACCATCACCCAAAAGAATCCTGCCACTAATTTTGGAGCTGGAGCCAAAGATGGGCAGGGCAATGAGACTCACCTATTCAGAAATGGTTCTAGGGTAGGCAATAGCCAGCAGACACACGATGGACCAACACTCATGAAGCTAAAGCTTCCAGAGATTTTCACCATTTCGCCACTGCAGAAATGGTGGCTTGCAGTATGTTGTACAGGCCTGAGTCTCCACATTCCTTATCCCATGTGATACTGCTCTTTACCAACACCCTTTTCACCAGGGCTAAATATTTGCCAACCTCTAACAAAATAAAAGCACACACAAAATTGAGGTGAGTGGAGCTGTTAGTTCAGATGCCGCTATTTGAGAGCTCACATAGCTCTGGGGAAATAAACTACTGAGTATGTAATCCCAGCAATGACACTAAAGGTAAATGGATTTGGGGATTTTCGTCATGTACTGTGGTAGCAATAACAGCAGTGACAGGGCATTTGTATCCCCACATCACAGCTGGTGAAAATATTTCATCTGGGAAGCACGGCTTTTATTACGTAATTTGGTCCCATTATTTTAGTGGCTAATGTTTCACACTGCTTGTGATCCTCACCTGAATCGTGGCTGCAAGGTGTCACTCCACTCCAGATTCGGGAAGCCTGGGATATAAATTGAAGCCAATACATTCACTATTGGAGAAACATGTATTATTATTAAAGTTCATTCATCACACACTGAAGTAAATACCTTGCATGGGGGAATTGGAATCATTCTCAGTGAACTAGATCCATCACCTTCTAAATCAGGTACATCAGCTAGTGAATCAAATGCATCACCTTTGAATTAGATGGACTCCCAGTTGAATTAGATGCATCACCTATTGAATCAAATACATTACTATCGAATCAAAAACTGTACGTCACCCAGTAAATCATGTAAATATTACCCACACTGCACGTTGAACAGCTGCATCACCAATAAGGTTAACGGTTGACACGTTAAAGCTGCTATAACATTTAAACAATTACAGTATGGGCCAAATTCAATATATCAGTCACCAGTCCTGGTAAATCAACTTTTCAGAGCCAGTAAAAACAACAATAAGAAGTTTTGCATTTTTTCTAATATGTTAAACCTATAAATGAATAGGCAAAACCAGAAGGACTGAGAAAGAAAACGAAACACAGTTCAACTATATTGCCAGCACAGCTTACAGCAACCATGACATATCAAGGCTTAAGGTACCGTGATTGTTCCATAACATCTTTAATTGCTGTGCCGCATGGCTCAGAGAGGGTTGAGACCATTGTTTAAAGCCGGGACTACCTTCCATCTGTCATAACATTTCCAGCCTTGCCAGCATCCTA
Organism: Buceros rhinoceros silvestris; assembly: GCF_000710305.1. Taxonomy (NCBI): domain Eukaryota; kingdom Metazoa; phylum Chordata; class Aves; order Bucerotiformes; family Bucerotidae; genus Buceros; species Buceros rhinoceros. Next base: position 35,372 of record NW_010401975.1, read on the forward strand.
GGGGTTGAGGCAGTGACCACTAAAAATGCAGGAGGTTATTTATTTATTTATTCATTTGCAAAAACTGTATTCCTAGGGTAAGAAAAGATTCTGACCATAGCACCAGGTAAAAATGGACAGCATAAGATGAGCTGTGCTTTGATGCTGGAATGGAATCAAATTCTGACCTCAAAAGATATAATCTTTCATGAATTATAGTGTCCAGCAAATGTCCTGTAACCCTTAAAAAATGGCCCTGTTATTGGATGTTTTGTATAATTTTTATTGCTTCTTATCTGTAATTCCAACGAGGGGGAAGACATCAAAATATTAAAACTCCTGGCTCCTCTCCCTCTGATACGAACATGGTTACTTCCATTTTACAGGTTTGCAAAATGAAGAAGGGAGATTTTTAGCAAATCCCTTGTTTTCTTTTCCACCCAGCTTTGTGTTGCACTAGTCATATAACGAATGCATCCCAGTTAGATGGAGGAGTTGTTGATTCTGCCACTGACTGGTACATTTTTGTCAGAAGACCATACTTCCTTCTCTGCCCCAAGTTACCTGAATGGCTGGAACTCTGTCTAGGCCTTGCAGGAATGTGATTGAGTTGCAGCTGTAGTCATGTCTGAAATAGTGAAGCACAAATGACAGATAACAGTCAAGAACACTGCTTCAAATCAATGAGAGCTGAGTCGGTGCTAAGCTCTTCTAATTTAGAGGAGTTTCTTGATGTTTCCCTTTTACTGAGAAACCCATGCTGAGAAGCACAAAAGACCAAAATTAGGAGTGGGGATAGAAAAAGGCTTGATGCAGGCTGGGTTAGTAAAAAGGAGAGAGGGAAAAAAAAAAAAAGGAGGACACTTCACTAAGAATATAAATAGATGGTGTTACTGGAATATTAAAATCCTTTGGTACTGGCAACCAAGATCAGTGGATCCTTTCTCCATGATCTGGGAGATGGTGAAGGAAATGCAAATTAAAAAATGTGTACTGAGCTGGAGAAGAACTGACCTGCAAGACTAACTGCACGTTGTCTGCAGTAGTCATTTTTACCCAGTAAGATCTTCACTATCAATTCAGTCTTACTGAGGCAGTGTGAGTATTCCTTTTCCACTGCAAGCCACACTCAGGGTAATGGTAGAAAAACTGCTTGACTTAAGTGCACGTGAGTGTGGACATTGTATTTTCTGAACATGCATGACATTCACCATCTTTCAGACACTTTAAGCTTGATTCACTGTATCTTGTCTTCCCAAGCATTGTCATGCTTCAGAAAAAGGGAAGTGTAATACTCTGCTCACAAAAGAGCCCTTTATAAGACCTTAATGAGACTGGCTTACCTTTCCCTTCCTTTGCCATCCTTGTGACAGTCACAGCAAGGAAGTATTGGGAAAAAGACATCTGAATTGCAATGCCCAGTTGTCTGAAACAGACAGAACGTGCATACTCTACTCCTTAACCTTTGAAATAGTCGGGGGGAGAGGGTTTGAGTGGCTGGTTGTTCCACCTTTTTTCTCCCAGGTTCCCAGGGCTGCATGAGGGGAGAACAGGAATCAGTCAGCCAGTCAGTCCAATTACAGCACATGGAGACTACACCTGTCTTTCACAGAGGGCTTGAGTGAGAAATGAAAAAAACCTAATTTGTGCAACAAAGGTGACTGAGAGAAAAGAGAATGAGACGGTGTGCCTCTGAAAATGGCCCGCACAAGAAGAGAGTGAGCCTCTATCCATTATTTCCACTGGGTAGGAGGGAAGCATATCTTTATATCTCTCTTTTGCTGTATGCTATGAAAATATCTTCCCTGACTAAAAATTTTTGCTCTTTGTACATGGGGGGCCCTGACAGGCATTCCCTGGCAAATTAAGTTCTAGCAGCCTACTGTGGTACTGCCCTGGCTGCCTGTGCTGTCGCCAACAGTGGGTTTTGCAGAGTCAGCAAAATGGACAAAATGGGGGGTGTGCTGATGCCTCAGCTGCTCCAGTTCGCAGCTTGGTGGTTTAAATTAATACACCAGACATGGACTGGAGCACCTGAGGTATGGGCACATATCCCTGCAGCTGGAGGGGGTGATTATCTTCTAAACTACTGCAAGTACGCTTATGAGATAGTATCTGTCAGAATGATTTTCATAGCACTTGATTAGCTTCTCATTGTCTACACAAGCAGGCCACCAGCAGCCTGCCCGAATACTGTCTGTGCCCAGCTCTTGAAGCAATAACCCATGGGAGACACTGTAGTACCTCCCCTCTATAGTTGTTTTGTAGAGCTGTTCGTTTTGCAGTATACTGTATTGGATTCAATATGGAGATGATTTAGTAGATGATCTCCCCATCTAATTCACGAGGGAAGCCATCTGTTTCAAAGGGTGACTTACAGCACTGGACTCAATAGATGATGTATCTGATTTAGAAGGCAAGCTTGACGCTTCAGTATGAAATACTGTTTATCTATTGCAATTCCCTGGGCAACGCATTTACTTCAGTGTATGGATGTATATATGTGCATACCCTTTGTGGTGTGTGTGTGAGGGACACCATATTCAGTTTGAATAGTTAATAGGCACAGCAGCCTTTATGACTGTTTGATATGTATAGAAACTTTGTCAGGAAAAACAAACTAGTAGGCATGACACTAAAAGGGCATGAAGGATTAGTCCAGGCTTGGGGAAACAAAGTGGTTTCTGTAATCAGGGGCTGCTATCACTTGATGTAGATACTGCACTGAACAAAACTTCAGAAAAATGGTGGCTGCATCCTCAGTACTGAGTCCATTTCACGTGGGCAAGAGTAGGCTGGCCTTTTCAGATCAAACCCCACAGAACTCAACTGTATCCAAAGATACTGCTCTCAGTGAGACCCAGTGTGAACACAGACTCTTGAATAAGGCTGATTAGTAGGAATAATTCCTGTTTCCAAGAACATATGCGTGCTGGGGCTGTTTCTGGGTGGGTCACATGCCGCTGATGATTTGCATGCAGATGATAGTTAAGTACAGCTAGTTCAAGCATGCTCTCCCAGCAGCAACACAGTGGATTGTGGTGGACGTTCAGGGAAAAAGATGCCCCAGGATTTTTATACCGGTGCACATCTGAGCTAGACTTTGAAATGGGAGATCAAGAAAAGAATAGTATAAACACGATTTTTAGGAACTGGCAGCTCTTGTCAGATGATAATTCTTTTTGTGGCTGTGGGCAACTCAATTTTTTTTCCTTTGTTTCACTCTTTTCTGTCTATGAGATAACATATACAATACAGACCATATGTTACCGGGACTTTATGGTATCTTATGGACCAAAGACATTCCAACATAATTCAGAGAAGCCAAAGCTCACAAAGGTGAAAACAGTGATGCAAATCAAGCAAGATTTGGCCTCTAGCAAAACGTCTGTAAATGACTGCTAAGATCTGCATGCTAATCACCTTTTACCAGTGAGAACTGTGTACTTAGTCCAGGTTTATGTGGGGATAAATTTGGAAAAACCTTTCCTTTAGCTCTGCTGCTCTGCATTTATTCCAGGAGAGTTAAGTAAAGACTATCACCTGTACACAATACAGAAGGCCTGCAAATCGAAGAGGAAACACAACATTCCTGTAATTAGCCTACAGAATTTTCCACTCTTTCATCCTCCCTTGTTGCTACACAACTTTCTAGTTTTTATTGAGTGATTATGTCATTTATAGGACAAATGAAACAGCATTTGCAGCACTGTACTTCGTGATTACAAAAAAAAAAAAAGAAAGTAAACATTTACTTTCCTTGACTACTACTCCTTTATCTGCAGGCGCCCCCAGGAGAAGAGATGTGGGAATCTAAAAGTCCTCCTGATATTATACTGCTTGTTGCTTCTTAGAAATGTTTCTCTAAATGGGATCAGCCATCACTTCCTATTAGTACAACCAGCCTTTTCAGTGATGACATTACACAACAGGCAAGGCTGTGATTACTTAGAGTCATAAGACTGGTCTTGTGAACATACTCCTGTGTCCTACTGTATTCTGAAGGGAGAGTGCTTTGCTGTGCAAAACTACTGCAAAGACTGGAAATCTCAAGCGAGCATGGAATGGTGTACAGCTGCTTTCAGCTCTTCTCTATACTCCCTGATATGACGCACCATGTATTAGTCTCTTCCATGTCCATCTTTCATAGATATTACCTGTTTGGCCTCAATTTGCCTGCTGGACAGGAGGAAACAACCAGATTGCCATGCTGTTGTGAAGACTAGGAAACCTTCTTTGGAGGAAGCATATTAGGGCAGTGGGGACAGGTCTCAAGTTGTGCAGATCAGTATCATTCCACTGACAAGGGAGTGATCTATATAATAAACCATAAGTATTTGTGCTACGACACCCTTTCTGAAATGCTAATGAGACTATTTGTCACTCAAACATCCCTAGCTGGGGTAACGCTTCCAGAACGGTATGTCTGTGTGAGATGTATGGAAAAGAGGATATAGGTCAGAAAACATTGGAGAAAGAACAGGAGATGCAGCCAGGTGGATGAGGTGGGGATGCAAATTAGGTTAAACTCATCAAAAAAAATTCAGTAAGCACTAGATGTAGGACAGAAGAAAAGAAGTGACTGCTCTCTCTCAGGTCCTGACTAGGGCATGCATCATCTCATATATTGAGTGGTCAGTGTATCTTTTCTGCCCTTAGCCTCTTATAAATTAATTCCTTGAGCCAGTTGCTGAATTCCATGCCACTCTTCAGAGGTTAGATAACAATCCAAACTGCACCAACCACACATGAAGTGTATTTCTTGCAGTCCCACAACTGCAGACAATGTGGGGACATTCAGGCTGCAGGTTAGTATTGAGTAGCGCTCATTTAAAAACTTTGCATCAGAAAAAAGCATTAGCCAGGGCAGGAGGTTCTTAAAATCCCTGTGTGCCTGAGCTGTCTTAGTGGATTAATGGTCACGTATTATCAGTGAAGCAGATGCTCTCAGATTGACTTCTTGTCTGGTCTCCTTTTCTCGCAGCTCTGTGGAATTAGGGAATGGTACCTAAGCAGAGAACAATGTGCTTGATGATACCTTTTATGGGAGAATGGGCACTGATTTGCAAGTCACTAAGATGTATTTATTCCCTCCAATGGCATTCAGCTGCAGTTCCACATTGAGCTTGCTTATCGCCCCAGGAGAATTTTGCTCTTGACAGAACTATAGCAGAGTATTTCAACAAGTCCTTAGGCAGCTGACTTGTATGTATGACAGGCTCTGGAAAGAAAGGGTGCACCAAAGTGGGCTCACAAACATCACACAGTAAGAACTCTACCAAGAATATGGAAGACATTTTCTTTCTAGAAAAACAAACCCAAGTTTCTAAATTATTCACTCATTGAAACTAAACTACTAGAGTTTTCACTTGCAAGACCAGTTTTCTGATTTTTATGTAGGTTCCTTATGCTATACAGACCTTGTTTAAAAATGAAAAAGCAGCCTCTTCCAGTATAGCTCCATTCTGATCTCACTATACAAATCTGGGTTAGATCGAAGGAAGTCAGTGACCTAACATGGATGTAAAGTCAGTGGGAGTGAAATAACAGTCCAGCAGCAGCTAACTCAGCTGTGTAGGTGCCTGTGTACACAATTATTCTAGCAACCCCAAAAGGAAACACATATGAGACAATCACTTCACAGAATATATGTGAATCCTTCCTCATAAATGTTTAAATAGTCAGCATTGTGGTGCAGTCCCTTCAGCAAAATCAAGTGCATTAACACGGAAGAGAACATCTTGTAGAAGAGGTAGAGTATTCCCACCTCCCCCTTGTTCTTGTCCACTTCCATGCTTGTGATAACCCCTCACCCCTTCATTCCTTTTGTGCTAATTTCTTAAGGAGACCAAGTGCTGCAAGAAAAATGAACAGTGGGTTTAAGTCAGCAACAACAGTAAGAATGTGGAAAAATAAACCCTTAGAATATCGTTAGAAGTCCAGAGGTCATGTGCCACAAGGCAGTGGAATTCTGGTGCACCTGGAGTGTGAGTTTTTACGGCACAGTGGCAAATCTGTGAGTTCTGCAAAGGGGCCAAAATGTGGACGCTGGTGGTACAGGAGTCAGGGAGCCTTTGGCCAAAAACTGCCGAATTCATCCCATTATCTCAGTATCACCCTAGAAACCCCATAGATGTTGGCCACTGTGGCTGTCAATTCCTTCCATTCTCAGGTGAACCTGCAAGCCACATGAAAGACCTCCAGACTGCTGTTGCCAAGGTATCATGCAGGGCACCCCTGTGCTAGTGTGGATCTGCAGCTGTATCCCACACAGAATTGTCGCTTGAGGTCTCTGCAGCAGGGTAACTGTATTAGAAGAATACACTCTGTTTCTCAGTGTAATTTATTAGGTTGGGCTGAGTAACCCACAGATCTAGATTTACCATTTTCCATTCCAGAGCTGGGTAACTTGCAGACCCCTGCACTATGTCTCACTGTCTCATTAGACCTCATATTTCTCTGTGTGACAAAGGGACAACTTTCAGCTGGTTCTGTTTTCCTGAAAGCTCTTCTTTGTCTCATATGAGTAGTGTTGATACTCCGAAATGGACTGTAATAATGGGGTACACATAGGTACCTTTGATGGATTCAAAAAGTTCTCTGTGCTTCATCATCAACAGTTATCATTACAACAGCACACATTGTTTTCTAGAAAGAGTGCTTGTTCTTTCCCTGACAATGCAGGAAATCCTAGAGAATATCCTAGGTAATCCTGTAAGAGTGTGCACTAGAGTCCCTGAGCTACAGTATTTCAGAAGCAGTCATCTGCCTCTCACTCCTGTGGGGTGGGATCAGGACATCTGGGGCAGCAGGCAGTATTGTGCAGCATTTCCACAACTTCTAAGAAAAGTAGCATTGAAATACGTGTAGTGCCATTTCAGATATTCTTGTGTATCACTATCTGGCTGGCACCTGCTGCTTTAGAAGGTCACAGGTCTCCCACAGACCCTGTGTCTGATCTGCCAGTTCCCTGTGGGTGTCGTGAGTATCCCAGCATGGCTTTTCAGGGCACTGCAAGAAAGACCTGTGTTAAGCAACTGTATTGTGTCAAGGGTGCTAGGGCATCAGGAAACCGGTGGTACCTATAGCAGAACCTGGGGAAAGTAGGTAAAATGAAGGTAACTGCAAATAACAGATGAATAAGCTCAGGGTTCAGGCTGTGGATTAAGGGTCAGGTGGCCTGCATCCACAGCCTGTCACAAGCTCTTGATTAAGAAGAGGTTATTAAATTACTAAATAATTCTTAAATAATCTTTGTCTTGCTTTTGCCATTTATTAAATTTTCACGGGAGGCATTTAGTGTGGGGCTTAAGCTGTTACTGCATGTCTGCACAGTGCACAGTACAACATGGATCCTTCTTTTTCTTTTCTCACAGGTAAGAGATAAGAGAAGGAGGGGGAAAAGAAAAGGAACCATTCCTCCTGCACTTCTTCACTTCTTCTGATGCCACTCATCTTCTGAAGCCAACTCTCTGAAAACCATGGTACAAAGAAGCATGGCTGTCCTCCATTATACTTGCACTTCTGCATGTTGCACTCAAAGCATTAGGATGGGTCCTAATCCCAGACACCAAAACCACACAGAGCTTCACTTCTTAATCTCTCTCTTAATTAGTTGATTCTTTTCCCCCCTTAAACCAGAACACCCTTCCCTCTTTCTCTAGTACATTTTTCCCCTTTTAAAAGTGTATCTGTTTGCCCTAAGCACAGCTGGAATGAGCAAACACGTTATGCGGTGCTTCAGGGAATTCCTGAAGAATTGATACAGTTCTTCTGGGATCTGCATTCTGAGAACTGAGAGCATAAGTGCTGCAAAACCTCTTTGCGAATCAAACCCAGATATTAATATATATTAATGTGTGTGTGTGTGTGTGTGTGTGTGTTAAATAAAAAAATAAAGGTTGACACAAAGAAAGAAAATGAGATGCAGAAAAGAAGAAGAAGAAAAAAAGATTGGGATCCTGAGGGTTTTGGAGTATGTTTTTTTAAGTGAAAGCTAATGGAATCCAATACAACTGCTGAAACCTTGTCATCCTTGCTATCAGTGAGAGCCTTTGAATAAGCTAAATCCTTAATCAGTATAGCCTAAGACCCCAATGACTATGTGTAGAAGTGTTAGTCCAGATAAATCCTTGAAGGTTTCAAAGATTTGAAGAGCCCTGGCACTTTTCTGTGTAGTGCCTGCCCTTTGTCCTTTTCTCCATGATGTCATTATTGAAGTTTTACACTCACTATGCATGGTGTAAGTTGACATTGACAGTTTCAACACTTTCACACTGACTCTAGAGGATTGTTAGCTTTGAAGCTATTTGGCCTTGAGCAGTGAATTCTTTTTTTGAGCTCATACTGGCTTATAATATCTGAGAAGGTTTGCATCAGTATAGCCCCAGCCTGAATTATGAGAGGCGGCCAGTTTCCAAGTTGGAACTGATACCCACGATAGGAATAGAACACATTATCCCATTTCAGATGGGCAACAAAGTCAGTATTCCTGAATCCCCCTGGGATGCAACAATGAGTTTTCATTTTAACATCACAGTTAAAGCAACATCGGCAGCATGGCTTTTCCTGTAACCAGAACTCTGAAGAGCACTTAGGCTTGGAAGTAACTCTAAGAATATGCGCTCTTCTGCCCTGTGATCTGTTTGTTATTAGGCTTTTTGGAAACGTCTGTAGGGGGCCAGAGGCATATTTCATAGGAGTGTAATTCAAGCATTTTACGAAAATAAAAATAAAAATGTTGTGTGGTGACTTAGACACGTTGAATATCAAAGCACACAAGCAATACAAGAAATAGCTGTTCACATGCTTACTTATGCAAGTTGTCCCATAGACAACTCGCATAGACCTTAATCAAGTTCCCATAGAACTTGATCAGGAGAACACACACGAGCAAAGACTTAATTAAAGGTTGGGTCCAAAGCCTCCCGTATTATTGGTTCTGCAGGTTTTGAGACTCCTCCAGCTGAAGCCAAGGAGACTTTGCTAAGTATCTATGTACCTGTGAAGAATGAGGCCCTGGCACCCTCAAGGATGAAGCATGAAACACAGGAGGGTTGTGGGAGAGAAAATCTTCCAGCTATTGTGAGCTGAGTCTGTATCTGTCCTTAATAAAATTTCCAGCTTTTCATGGAGTTTTCTGGTGTGGATAGAACATGATAGTTGGACATTCAACTACCTGAAACTTACTAGCTCAGCAGGTAAAATGCCATCAGCTAGCTTTATTGAATACAAATGGCATAGGAGAGTTCAAAATGCAGTGCTCCTTTTTGAAGTTCTCAACAGACCATATCAAGAGTAAATCCAGCTGAAAACTGAAAGAATAAGGATGGAATTAAATCTGATTGTTTCAGAATACCCACTCCAGTCTTTTAGATAAGGATGAAAGCGAAGTAAGTCAAAAGTATTTTCTCCACCTACATGTATATTTAGCTGTAATCCTTTAGCTAGATATTGTGAGCAGTCACAAAGCTTGTTTAAACAACCTTGAATCTCTGTTACAGCCACAAACACAGCTATCTTGAGCTCTTCTTCAGAAATTTTTCTAATCAGTAAAAACTTCTGTAGCATGTCCTAATGGGCAAAATTTCCCCATTGCAAATCCCAAAACTATGAACCGAACAAGGAAAATTTTAGTTTTTGAGGCGGCACTTAAATCTCAACACAGCAACAGTGTAGTTGTATGAATGATAAATAAAGGAATCTTCCTCAGAACTTTTGGCGGTTGTTCACGCTCCCTGCCCCCACATCCCAACAACTGTCCTCCCCCTTGCAGTCTGTATTTAGGCAGGTGATCTCCTGCAACTCACTCGGTACAATCAGCAGCGTCACGAGTCCATCCTGAGGCTGATCCACTTGAACTGGTCTCGGGTTGGACCAGCGCCTGGGTGGGAATGACCATACTGAGTTGACATTGATTAAATACAGTCCTCAGGGAGCAGCAGCAAAGAGGTCTTCTCAATAAGAAGGAAGCTATAGTTGCCAAAACACACACTGCAGCCCTCTTAAAGAAAAGGCTCTTACATTTTTTTCTCTGGTCAGTTCCACTAACCAGAATTTATGTAGGACCCATCCTCTGATGATGCTGTTTCTGTAACCTGCTCACCAAGAGGTGCAGGCAGAGTTTCTTGCTCTCCCAAGCTTCAGCTTCTGGAGCTTTCCCACCCATCTCTTCTTTTGTCTGAAGGTCAATCTTCCCGTATATTATTTATGCTTATAATTTAGGAGATACAATCTTAATGACCGGCCTTGAAGAGCAAATCCATTTTCTTAGTTCTGGAAGAAAAACACATTTCAGAATTTTTTCCTATTGCTTCATGTGCTTTCTTGCTAGGACAAATAAATGAATGATATCAGCAAACACTCTAAAGTTATTTTACTACTTTCAGCCACAACAATCCACACACAAGGCAATAATCTTACTTTGTTATAAAACCTCCGTAAGCTATGAAGCTCTCAACAACAGTATTATAACTTTAATCAACTCTGTCTCTGAGTTTACTAAAAACTTCCATGAGTGCAAGTAAGAACAGAACTCGGTTCATTGACTTTGCTGGACTCTCTTTTGCTAAAGCTGGAAACTCCTGACTACATAAGGTAATGAGTTGACTGTTTCTGAAGGATGAATGGAACATTAATGTCCTGGAGAGTACAAATAGGTACAAGCTAAAATGACCATCTCAGCTAAGTATAATCTTATTTAAATGGTGTAAAATGATAACATGCTTTTCATTATTTAATGTCTTTACTTGAATACTGGATAAAATAAAATTAATTCTACTGCTGAAAGTACTCGATCAGTGTAAAACACCATGAGTCACTGAAATTAATTTCACCCACACAGGGTAAGTTTGAACAAGCGCACTGAATTATCCTTGCATCCTGTACAACGTGTGGCACTTCAGTACCAGTGCTCTGGAGTCTGCTGGTGTTACTGTACTTATAAATTGCTTCTGGCTAGCTTCTCAGTAAGTCACTAGAAATATAAAAAAAATCAATATGGGGGGAAAAAAAAGTCTTCTTGCTGCTACGATTATCTTCTACTTATACACAGCCTAAAAGATTCATAGGAAGACTACCACTGAAGCTTCAAATAATAATTTTTCTTTTCAGTAATGAAGTTTCTCAATATATAGATTCATTTTACTTTAAGCAGCATCATTCTAAGGCACATTTTTAATCTCTTTGGTTTACTGAGGTGGGCACAAAAAATATTCTCATGTCTTTGATCTGAGGAGATCCATTGTTCCGTAGTAAGTGACAGTTCTTAGAGAGATAGGGCTTGAGTTGACTCTATATGGCACTGGTCAAGGACCTGGCTACCTATTAGGAAAGTTTAGATAAGGCAGCATAATGTGTCAAAATCTCTAATCAGAGTGAATTTCCTCCTCTTGTTAGCTTAAAGATAAAAATATTTGCCAGATAAGGATTTAGGAATATGTGTGTGCTGCTGTTGAGAGCTACGATAAAATTTCTATTGATTTTCCATGACAGCTACTACATCATTTATTACCAAAACTCTCAGCTGGTTGCTCAATGATTTCTCTCATCTTCTGACCAGATACTTTGGTACAGAACTACAGTCCCCACATAACTACTGTTTCCATTGAATGTGGCATTTCCACAGATGTGGGGTGAGCAAATGGGTGACTGAACAGTAGGGAACGTTTCCCAGATACCAGTGTATATTGACACCACCTTAGACCTGAAAAAAAACCTGTTTCCTCTCTAAAGTCCCAACTTTTCCCAGAGAAAGACTTATTTATTTATATATTCATTTATAGCCCACAATGCATTTGTGAATGACAAAGCAGCATGAAACATACTATGGAGCAAACACTGACTCATCCAAGCTTACCCTGAGGGGCCTATATGAGGATTACTCATGTGCCAGCGCATCTTTGAGAGTCAGAAGAGCAGCTTGAGGTGGACGTTTAACAGTTAGATACCTTTGACTCTAAGCATAAAAAAGGAATGAGACTTAATCACATTAGAGGCAAAGAAGTACCTGGATCAAACTTCAGTTTTTCATCATCTTGCCATTTTTAACAGAGATGAGTGAAGGGGGAGTAAGGCAGAAGAAGTCTGAAATATGTACAGAGTTTGGGAAGAGCAAAGGGAGCGAGGTAAGATAGAAGGTTAATGCCATCTTTAATATGGAAATACTACCTTCTCCCTGTGACATATGCCTATGGGATACTTTTGATATATTCATGAGCATGATCAAAATGTCAGCCAGACTTCCATTAGTTTCCACCTCCCCCCTGAATGCTCTTCTAAAGTCCAGAAGTTGCCTGCAAGAGTCTAGAAGTGGAGAGTATCCAGATTATACAACTACAGGGACACAATATTTGGAAGAGGCCGAGTAAATTTTGTCAAATAATTCTCCTTCACCCCTGTAACACTAATGAGAAATGTGGGGCTCTCACTGTGTGCATGTGCATATGCTCTGACCCCATTTCGGGGCCATTCTACACAGGATGCACCTTGCTGCATTAACCTAGTGACGGCAGGGTTTAGCAAACGTGAACTTCCAGCTAGGAAGAGGGATACTTAAGGGGTTTTTTATACCAGAGCTGTAAATGCCTTTAACTTTGCTTCTTTCACTGTTCCTTAAGAATTCTGCCATTTTTTTCCATTCTGTAGCATGGTAACATAAGGATGTCTAAGGATATCTTAAAATGGTAGATGAGACAAAGTAGGAAGGAAGCCCAAGAAATACCCAGGATCATCTCAGAGACCACTGAGTGTCCTTAGCTGACAGTTTTCAAATGTTAGGGACTTCCCTGAGACCAAGCAGTCTCTTACAGTATTTGGCCTATAAGGTCCCTGTGTGTTTTACTCTCTGCAAATCCACCTGCCTTGTTTGGACAGGATTTATCTCGTCACACACTAATTTCTCTGAACTCTGGGGTTACGCTTGAGGGGCATCTGAAAGAGCAAGAGAAAACCTTTAATGCAGGCTTCTTGTTAATATCATAGCAGTGGGATTTGGTTGCCATCTGCTTGCTGAACACCGATAAGTCACAGCCAGCCTTGCTTGGATACCTGAGAAGACATCCCTATTGCTCTCCTGTATCTCTGCTTGGAAGGCTCCATTGATTATACACGAAGGAGCTGGTGCTAGATAAACAAATAAATGTAAGGCTGTCTCTCAAAGCATTGTAATATTTATAGCACCAAATTCCTGAGGCTGCCTTATCACAGACCTGTGCAGACACTTGCTGAAAAATAAGGGTCTCCTGATGTTTTATCTACTCCAGATTCTAATCTCTCCCCAAAATTCACAGTGCAAAAGTCAGCATTAACATGTCACTGGATCAGTGAAACCCTCTTGGGACTGCCTAGCAGCTGCTCCCCAGGAATCAAAGAGAATTCTATGTCCATTTTATAAACATTGTCTTTATTATTTTTTTATTATTATTATTACAGTATTTGTTAGTGTTTCCCATAATGGGTCAGCTGGCCCCTGCCTCAGTGAGCACACTGTATCAGTTACATAACAGAGATACTTTTAGAGACAAAATTTGTTTTATTCTCATACCACACAGAGAGGTTCAGTGTATGACCCACACAGTTTGTCAAGGTATGAAGGAAAGAAGGGCATCATAGAAGGAAGGAAGGGGAAGGGAGAGGAGAAAATATCTGAATGAAGACACAGAAGCTGAATTATCTGCAAAGACGTGGAACAAGATTTTGGCATTACAGATGATGGATAAGAAGAGGAGAAGCTTACAAAAAATTTTGGCCACAAATTTTGAAGCAAAGTACTGAAGAGGGGGCCAAAGTTAAGCGCAGTGTTGGTAGTAAAAGTGACCAAAACACAGTGGAATAGTAGTGTCTGGAGGAAAGGCAGAAATGAGGGGAATAGAAAGAAGGAATTGTACTTCAAGAAAAAAAATAGTGAGTACCTGCATATATCTGCATATATCAAGCAAAGGAACATACCTCTTCTTTATCAGTGCATGCACAAAACCCAACAGTCCATGCCAGGGTTTGCTATCAACATGGCTGTTATAAACAATAAGGAATAGGTAGCTGGGAGAGTGGGATGAGAGAGTTACAGAGTGTTAGAACAAGAATATAGGGTGAACCTCCAAAGCCTGGGATCACGTATTTCTCACAATAAAGTAAATAAGGCAACTGGCAGAGTTCTATAGGGAAAATGACTTCACTGCAGATTTTTAGGGATAATCATTTAACTGGATTAGCCCCAAAGTGCTGTGTCTAAAATCAGCATCCCTGTCTCTTTATGTACTCCAGATGAAACACATTAGCAGAAATATGGCAAGGGACATTCGCAATGCACTGTTCTACATTATCAGCATTTTTTGCAAATCTGCAATTAGTCTAAAGGGCCTGGGTAAATTAGGCCTCTTGATAAATGAAGCACCTAGACAGGTCTCAGATTTATTGGATCTAGCTGTCCTGCTGTCCAGAGCCTGTCGGCTAGACTGTGGAACAGAGATGGTACAGTGGGAAAGTCTGTGAAGCCAACACAACTGTGAACTGCTGAGCAAATGGTGAAAAGCCCTCACTGGGGGTGCTGACCGATCAGCTTTGAAAGTTTCTGCCTGGAATAGTGTAAGTTTAGGGAGAACACACTGAGTGAAGAAATTAGAAGATTCCTTTCAAACTTCAGTATATATGAGTGAAATCCTGTTATTGTAGTGTCAGGGATAGTGCCTGAGACACAGATGCACACATACATACGTTATGAGAGAGAGAGAGAGAAAGAAGAGAAGGTAGGTGGGGAAAAGGGAGAGAGGGAGAGAGGGAATAGAGGGGAAAGACATGAGAAAGTGGAACGCTTACTGGAGGCAAAGCTATTATTGTCACATTGCACAAAATCTGGAGAAAAAAGATGCAATATTATTAACTCTTCTCCTTCCCCTGACCCTAAACAAGTCTATTTCACAGGTGATTATTTGCACTCTGAAGCGAAGATTGGTAGTTTCTGTTACTTTTCACCCCCAGAGCCATTTTCAAGAAAGTGGTATACTACAGTAGGTCATCTTCGATACATATACAGCTATTTGCTTGCGTTCACAGCCCTGCTTCTACCTATTTTAATACCTCCTCACAGCTAAGCAATGCACAACACGGTTGTTGTGTCCTGGGAAGAAGAAATAGTCTGGAGGACGGGGTGAGGTACAGGGACTATCCAGATTATTCTCATTTATATCCTGAGGTCATCTGCAGTGATTTTGAACTAAAGTGTGGCGACACCTGCCAACTCCTCTGCTTTTGTAGTTGCTCTTGCTGAACTCAGCTGAACAAGCCAGTTGTTAGGATTTTCTAGCAGATGTTCAGATGTTTCTCTTCTCTCCCTCTTTCTTGCCTTCTGTTTTCAAAAGCCCTCCACAAAAGGCTTGCAATTGTCCCTAGCTTCTCAGAAACAGACCACTTCGAAAACTGCATCTTTCTATTAGTTATTGCAGTGCCCAGATCAGGAAAGCTAATAATTGAGCATAAGGACACCTTATATTGGTTATGGGAAGCGGGGAAGAGCAGTAGAAGGTTCTAAAACAGCTGGACCTGTTTGCTCCTGAAGGAAGTGCAGTAAGCTGCCACTTCTCTCTGACTGCTTCCCTGCTCCCTGATCACTCAGCGTTCTTTAGTAAACCAACATTGATTTTCCTGTCAATAGCATTCCATCCAATCACAGAGAAACCATCAATGCCAGATAAATGGCCAGTGTTTTCCTGCACCACACTTAGCTCTTCCATCTTGTAAAAAGCTTACTTTGCTGCTGCATGTCTCCTTTCAAATGAGTACATTCTATGTGATCTTAGAAAAAAGAGAGACATCCCTTTCTTTGAGGGACCCAAATTCACCCTGGAAGTGCACAGTGTATCCAATTACACTGCAGTTTGATCCTGCTACTTTTCAAGGCCTTCTAAATTATGGAATTAAAATGGTTTAGTGCAAAGAAGTGACACTAGCAGTGTTAAGAATTTAGAGTGGGCCTTCTCATATATTAAAAAAGGCTCTTTGAATATCATCAAAGAGATTTAATAATTTTTATTCCTTTTTAAAGCTGATTTAAAACTGATTAGGCTTTTTAGAATAGAATTCATCTTGTATCTGTCTGTCACTCTCTCTCTTTCCCACTCCCTTTCCTCCCAAGTCTTCCCTCCTGCTGATTAATCAAACTTTTGTTAGCATAGGGCACTTCTGCCAAAATATTATAATCTTGCCAAATACTGAATCAGGCAGCCCAGCACTGAGACCTAACACCGTTTTGTGTTAAGGTCTCCTAAATGCTGTAGGTGTAAAAGACTAGGGAGAATCAGCACTTTTCCGACCACTTATTCATTCCAAGGACAAGCAAAAACCCCTGGCATTAGATTGGTAGCAACGAAAAAAAAAAAAAACAAAAAACCAAACTCAAAAAATCCACAAAGCCCCCACCCCCAAAAAAGCCCCCCAAAACCCCAAAGAAGTGGGGAAACACAGAGTAAAGCCTAAAGTTCTGGTGTCCTGGGCACTTTAAAAAGAAAAAGGAACCTGATGGGGAAATGTCTATGGGTCAGTGAAGAGAAGAGGCCAGATGAATATCTATGTGTTTATGAATGAACATGAATTTATCTATGTTGAGGCTAAAGGCATCTGCCTAGACTATGCAGCAACACCTTGAAAATGTTAACATTCACCATTTGAAAGTAATTAGCAGTGCTGTTGTCGGTAAAGTATTCCCTCTGTTAAAAATGCTTACAATAATAAACACTAATTGCTTTCAAATGGTAAATCAGAACCACAGCATCTGGGTGGCGTCTTGTGTGCAAGAAGGCATATGCATCTCTGTGTGTAGCATGTATGCATATGTATGCATCTTCATGCATGTGTGTATGCATAGATAAGAGTCTAACACACAACACACAGCCATGCCTGCCAGTACCAGAGACCCTCTGCATACGTTTTTCCTGATCAGAAAAGAAAATAAGAAGTAAGGTGACTTACGAGGGCTGAAGAGAGAGAAAAGCCGACAGGCTTTCTGCAGGATTTAAAGGGGAGAAAGCACAGTCTTGTGGTTCAGACACAGAACTGCATATGTCCAGCGCTGGATATGGGCACCAGTCCTTCCAGAGCAAGTCCCTGGCTGTTGAGGGCCTTCCCTGATATGCTGGAATTCTGACAGAGGGTTTTTCAGCAGCCTTGATTATCACCAGAAGGAGAGATAAGTTGGGTGCCTGACTCTTTCCAAACTGTAGGATATTAAGTTGGGCCATGAAAAAATAAAGTGTCCAAAGTTAGTAGGTGCTTCTTAACAGTCAGGCTGATGACCTTTATCCACAGTAGAGGACCTCCTGGGGCTAGCACTGAGACTTCGTTCATAAATGCTTATCAAATATATTGACATTCTCAGCTGCTCCGAGCGAGCTTGCAAAATGTTCTCACTCCATGAGGGACAGGTTGCTAACAACCCTGAATGTCTTCTCGCACTGGTGTAAATCAGAAGCAACACCAAAACAGTCAATGTGAACCATGAATGAAGGGAAAAATCATGCCTCATTCTGCAGGTTAGTTTACAGCTAAGTTGAAAATCACATGCTTGTCCCTAATTAAACAGTTTTAAATGAAGTGGAAGTTCAGTTCAACTTCTTCAAGGCTTCCAACAAAAATTAACCTACCCCACAATGCCAGCAATAAATAGGTAAATTCCTGTGGGACTTTAAAGTCACAGATGAAAAAAAAATCCTCCCAATAAGGATTGTATTACCACTACCGACAGCAGCAAAAACTGGGATTGGATTTTGGCCGCAGGACCAGGACTCCCAGCCCTTGCACAACTTTTCTACTGCTCTGTAAAAGTCAGGGTGAGATTTACTGTGGTCGTCCATGGGAGCTGCATTAGGCCAGACAAGGAGTGCTTTAGAAAATCATCCTCACATATGTGACTAATAATGGGAAGGCAGACTGGGGACAGGTCTCCAGAGCAACGTCTCTTTGTGGAAAGACCTGCAGTTTCTTGCAGAGCAAGAGCAAGCTGGAGGTCCACTGCCTCCTAAAGGTGCATTCTGGGAGATCTCAGCTAGCTTCGGTTTGGTAGGAGAAGAGGAGGCTGCAAGTCCTCTGGAATCACAGGGCTAGTGCTTGATGGATTTCTCTAGCTCTGCTGAGCCTTGAGGCTGTGCCACACTGGTGGCTTATGTCACTCAGGAAATTTAGCACCAGTGATAAGGCTCAGGAGGGAGCTGCTGGGGACACCTTGCCTGGTGGTGTGCTCTCCAGCAGGGGTACCTTTGGCCTCCGCTTGCAGAAGGAAGCTGGGGTACATAGGTCTGCTATCACCCAAGATAGGCACAGCTCTGGTATGGACTCACATTGGGATGGCAGCAGAGCACAAGTGGCCCTTCTCCGTTGCAGCCTGTGGGTACTCTTTTCCAACTGTGTTTGGGATGTAGGCACTGGAGAACAAGGCCCTTGGAGTGAGATGTTACTGAATTTTTTATAAGGGGGAATTCTTAGAAACAGTAAGGTGACCAAAAGTTGAGGGCTTGTACCTTCCTCTGAAGGACTGGAAAACAGGCATCTGAGCTTCTCACTGTACCCATACAAACATACTTGTCTCCCTATCAGTCTCTCTACACCTTTGCTGGCTGCTAGCATTGCCTTTAGGCACCAGCATCAGCAGACGCTTTGCACCTCCCCCATTTGAAGTACTGTAAAACATGACCGAACAGGGAGTATCAGAGGCCGTTAAACATGCTTTAAAAGTTCTTTAATTTGTTGTATCATGATAACTGCACTTTAATAAAAGCAACCTCTAGTCTTAATAGCCATACAATAAACTGTTATTTATATGAGTCAACATGCCTGGCTGAGCCTTCCAGGTGTGCCCCAGATTTTGAATCATTGGAGCAATCCAGAGGGAGGATGCTGTTTGACAGAACCCAAACAAGGCTTATAAACAGGTGCCATTTTGCCTAGTTGCATCTAGGGGTATGCTGGCTATATTAAGCGCCTGGCACAACATGGCACTTTCAGTGCTTTGATTTATTTCAGTATAACATTTAATTGTTTCCTTCTTGCCGAAGCTTTAACATGCAATGCTTGTAAATATAACCTGCGCCCTCCATATGGCACTCTGGTTTTCCATTTTCAAATGCAATCGTCCTGGAATAATGACTGTGGTATAACTCAATTTGAGTTCTGCTGCTGGGGACTTTATTACATAATGCTTTCTAATTGACCCTCATAGTTTAATAAGACAGAACATTTCGCCAGAACATTGACAAAAGTTATTAATTTTCACTTCAGCAGAGACCAGTGTCCCAATTAAATCCCATGATAATGCCTGACTGACTGACTGACCTCATTATGGCTAATGCTTATTAGTCCTGCAGAGAGGATAACATCACACACTGTTAAAATGCCTAAATGAGCACATACAACTATTCAGCATGATTATAATTTACATACATGACTAATTTTACTCCACCAGTCCTTGTCTGGTGAAACTAATGCCGTAAACTCCTGTCACACAACAAGATAGCTGCTGAGAATTTTGAACCTATCATAAAAACAGACATGGAAATATTTTAAAAGGAAGCAACACCCAGTTAAATTCTATCTGACTTCTCGAAAAACCATTGTAAGCACACGTATTATGTGTACTTAAACTGGTAATGTGCATGTATCTCTTTAAAAAGTAATTACTTCACTTTCTTTGCTGAACTGAAATAATGGCTGAGATCAAAACTTTCTGCGAGCATTTTTACATGCCTTACAGTTTAACTGCTCTTCCTCATGCAGGGCAGTATTTTCACACTTCCTTAGAAGCATTTTAAACATAGTTTAGGTAGAAATTTCATATTCATCAGAACCCTTCCCTCCACCTCTTTTAATTGTTCCTCTCCAGGAAAACACCTAAGCCAAAATTCCTTATTAATATATTGTACACTATAGTAAACATCTGTTTAAAATGTCACCTGTTTTGACAGAGCGCTTCTGAAGGGTGAGCCAGAACAGCTGTATTTTTCATGTGCTTTTAAAAAGAAATAGGGTAGGGAACCATGGTATATATTTTTACGGAGCCTAAGAAGTTCTCACACCTCTTCCCTAGGTTTTTAAGTTGCTTTAAATACACATACCTCCCAATATGAGGCACATACCAATACTCCACCTTCAAGATTTATGCAGGTTTATTGAAACCCATTCCCACAGGACTGTGTATTTGACAAAAGATAACAGTGAAACAGCCTGTCTTCCAGACTTCGGTTCATTCAGAGGCAGGGCAATGTGAAATTTCAGGGAAGGTATCTGTGAGACATGACAAGACTCACAGATGCTGGTAGATGAAGATATATATAGCAACACCCACTACCACACACACATATGCAAACTCACCAGCGTCAGGTGACGGCCTAGATTTTCAGGTTAACTTTTCCAGACACACCCCAATGACACCACAGTCTAAGTCCCATTGCCTTCCAGTGAGATTTATCCTCTAACAGTCTTTGCCTCTCTGAAAAGAGGACTTCAGAGCCTGGTGGCATAGACTCAGAGTTCATTCTTCTTCAAAATGACCATGGTAGTACAACCAAGGTCAGCCACAGCAGCCACTGGCACTGCAGAAATGCTGGATGCGTGAGAAAGACTGTCAGGGAGCAGTCCCTTTCCTCATACCAGTCCCTTCAGACATATTACTTTTTCATTCATAAATCCCTTGACTCATGAGACTGGATTGAATCTTGCAGCCTTGTTTTCAACCACATTTTCTGCTTTCATTGCTTCCAGTCACATACCTCACACTGATGTCTTCAATATACCTCCCCCTTAATCCTCATCTTAATCACATTTCATCTTCTGCCATTGCAGTTTGGAAAGGAATATAGCAGACATTGTCTACAAAAATGAAGTGCAAACACAGCAGAAAATTAACTTTCAGACATACACAGTAAAGGTTTGCATGGCTACAACTGAGCAAAGAATTTGGCCCAGCATATTTGTGAATAAAACCTGGAAAGTGCTGAGAGGCATTAATTAAGTTGATAGCATATTCTTGTTTTTAAAATAAGTATTTGTTTTTTGCCATTTAACTGTCATGTTTAATTTTGAGTATTGTGTCATGTTCACTAACAATGTGATGAGACACAGCATAGCATGATCCTTCACTATGTAAAACAAGCCAAGCAATTGTGAATGGATTAAAGAAACATCTGATCTCGTTGTGCACTCTATGAACAATGTCTCCAAACAGAAACCAAGGTACTGTAAAACAGACCTTCTGACCAGCTACAAATCTTCTCCATACTCTATCTTGCTGCAACTTTTGTTGTTTTCAAGCCTTAGTCAGAGGGAAGGAAGGAAGGAGGGAAGGAAGGGA
>NW_010401976.1:0-2567 GCF_000710305.1 Buceros rhinoceros silvestris
CATGCAAGGGTTGCACTTGTATAAGCCTTTTCTTTCTCTCAAGAGCTTTGTTTTTTCTCATAGGAAACCTGAGGAGACACCTGCAGCCAAGAAAAGGTCTTGTCGAGGAAAGAACTGAGTATGCTACTACTTCTTCTGATATGGGAGAGAAAGTCACTACTTTTTTGCCCATTACAGAAGGCCACTGGTCAATATTTCTATTGTATTGCTATGCTTTTGATCTCCTCTACCTTCCCATTGGCCTTGTGCTCATCTCTGGAGTGACAAGAAGGTCCAGACTTGTGTCTGGGTCCTGACCACAGTGTTGCCTTGTTCTTGCAGTGTAAAGTGGTGATACTTTGCTTTGAGCCACAATACATGCGAAGGGACTGATGGGAAGGAGGAGTCAAAAAAGCCAGGTTAAATGGTGCCCAGAATCTCACCACCCTCCATGACAGGAAAATGCCCCTCACAGCACTGATTAAAACCTGGATGGATTTCCCGCTTCCATATATATGTATGCTAGACATTAGCCTATACAGTCACTTCAGTATTTATTCCAGTTGATTCCATACCTTTGTAAGAGTTGAAACACCCAGGTCATCAAGAGGGCTGATCTAGAAGGCAGTTGATCTGAACTGGCCCCAAATACCTATGATGCGACCGTGTCCATAACTTGAGTTTATCACGGGTTGTCCTGTGACATGAGGACATACAGCTCTTTCACCTTTCTCCTTTGAAGCTCTGGGTTTTGTTCATGAGGGCATTATTTACCTTTCTTTTATCCCATAGATAAAAACCGCTTCCCAGTCCAGGTACAGGGAGGGTAAGTAGACACTTAGCACAGTTTGTTGGTTCAACAGCCGAGAAACCCATCTCTCTCACCTTATTAAATCTAGCCTGGAGAAATCATCGTATTATTGAATGCAAGTATAAGGCTCATTATCTCTGGTATTCTCACTGTGGTGGAATAGACCCAGATGTTTCATGGTGAAAGAATATGACCGAATACTCTAGATGTTCATACAAGGAAAGTCTAAAACACATTCAGACCCTAAAAACTAGAGGAATTTAAGTCCTGAGAATAATGTGCCTACCTTAGACTATTTTCTAGTTAATTATAATAAAATAACTCTAGGATTAATACATTTTTGTTCTTGAAATTTAAAGTGTCATCCTTTGAGACTCCTGTGGCAAAGCATTCCAAAATAAACTCTTCAGTACTAACTTTTGATTGGCTTTAAAATCCCAATCTTCATCTTTAGTGAATGTTCCCTCGTTTATATGTTACAGGTTCATGATGTATTTTCTCTGAACCATTCATTAATTTGTAATCTTCTCATATCTTTTCTGTTTTTGGTTCGTTTGGGATTTTTTGGTAACATAAACACTGACAGCTTCTTCAGTTTTTCTTAATATAGGCGTTTCTCTGTGCCTTTGATTGTTCCCATTACTCACACATAAGCCTCCTCAACTTCTGCAGTAGTCTTTTTGAGATGCGTGTCTAATACTACTCAGCTTATACTTTATTAATATTATATAACAAAATAATAAATAGTATTATATATATGTATAAATATGTATAATCTAAGTTATATATTTATAAGACACTATAATACACAGTGTAAATATGTATTAAATGTAATTTAAAACAAACAATTGCAATAAGTGTAATGAACACTGCGAAATAATTTTGTGTACATTAGTTACCAGGAGATCTTTTCTGTGATAACTTCTTAGTCAGTTTAGCAGACGACAGATTTTCCTCTATGTTTGGTTTCTTTACTCTGTTTCTTTTTGTGTTTGTTTGATGTTTTTCATTTGCAGTAAGATTTTGATGTGTATTTGATGTGTGTTTTGCTTCATACAGAAAAGTATGAAGCAAAAGAGTAAGAATAAGGAACATATGGAGGACTTTGGGACTGGAAGACAGACTGAGTAAACAGTGAAGAACTATATGATTTAAAGACATCGTAGAAAATCGGCACTGCCACAGCCAGGAGGTTGAAACAATCAGCTCGTATGGTGTAAAGAATTGTCAGAGGGCATGTATGAACTGCAAAGTTCTTTGATCTGATTTATATAACCATTCTTATATTCTTATATTAATTTCCTCTGCTATCTGATGAAGAGAAGTCCATGCCCTGAATCTAAAATTTCTAGTCCTCATACTGGGTATCACTAGGACAGAGTTCATTTTCTTAATGCTTGTATGATGCTATGTTTTGGATTTGAGATTGAAATAGTGTTGATAGCAAACCAGTGTTTTATCTTCTGCTGAAAAATGTCAAGGCTTGTTCTGTTTTTCCCTTTTCCCCCGGCAGTGAGTAGGCTAGGTGTGGGCAAGAGGTTGGGAGGGTACACAGCCAGGACAGCTGAGCCAAATTGAACGAAGACATATTTCATGACACATAACATCATGCTCAGCAGATGAAACTGGGGGTTTGGTCTATCCAAGTTAGTTGTTGCTTGGATACTGGCTGGGCATCAGTCTGCTTGTAGGAGGTGATGAACGATTGCCTTTGCATCACTTTTTTTTCCCCCCCATTTTTTCCTGTCACTTATTAAACTGTCTTTATCTTGATCCA
>NW_010401977.1:0-17509 GCF_000710305.1 Buceros rhinoceros silvestris
TTGCCTCCCGAGTCCCCTCGGCGGTGTTGAGGCGTCGAGCGCGGTGATGCCGGTCCTTTCTCAGCGGCCTTCCCGAGTCTGGGCGCCCGTTAAAGTGGAGAGGTGGTCCAGGTGCCCTCGCTGCTGCAGCGCTGGTGCTCGGGCTCACCGTGCAGGCCGTTGATTTTATTCCTGACTTTATCCTGAGGAACTCTAGTAACTTGTCGAGACTTCCTGGTGGTGGTCAGAGTGCGATCAGGGAGCTTTTCCGGTCTCAGAGGGTTCATAGCACCTCCGAGAGCAGAAGCAGCCTTCCAAAGACCCTATGAAGCCTTGTGTCTGTATTAAAATCACAACAGGAAAAGTAGCAATTAAAAATGCCATTGGAGTATAACATCCCTGAGGGATGATCGTTGATGTCGGGGGCATGTTTCTTACCGGCAAATCGCAGTGCCCTGGGGAGCTCTATTCCAACACGGATGGCTTTGGTTGATGGGAAATGTCTGTCCACATTGGGTAATTTTCGGGATCAGTACGTAAGTCTGGTGATTTCCAGACCTTTTGTGGAGTTTCAGCCATCCAGTGTTAATGGTCCTGAACACGGTTTGATATCTGCAAGGTGACCGCTATCCTGCACAATGCTGTGGCTTTTCATAGCTGCGGTCACTGCAGTTTTCTGAAGTGGCTTCTTGCCGTCGCAGACAAGGCTGCGCCCTGTGAGGGGAAGGGTAAATATTGCCTGTATTAATGTACTGAAGCAATGCATTGGAATGCAAGGCTCCAGCGATAAAACACTTCTTTTTTCTTAGTTGTGAAGCCTTTCACGCTTCAGGCACGCTGTTGTTTTTGCAGTGATGTAAGCGTGTGGGGTGAGGACAATAGGAGAACTGTCTCAGCTAAATAGGAGGTTTTCCCTCTGGAAGAGCTTGCAATTGAGGAGCACAGGCTGGAGCTGCACAGAGCAGCGCTGGGTGGCACAATGCTGAAATGGCATGGTGGGTGGCTCTTGGGAAGTGCGCTGCACCACGGAACAGATGGGTTTCAAGGCATCTGTTGGAGGAAGAGAGGGAGAGAGCTTTGTATGTGTTAAAATAGAGTCTGTCCCAGGCATAATGAGCAGCACTGCCAGTTCTAGGGGTTTGTACTTCCTTTAGTTCTTGCTTCATAAATATAGCCTTTTTCTGAATGCTTTGTAGAAGAATAGTTTCTCAGAACACAATGTCATGTATCTGTTATGTTCACATGTTTATGTTTATAACTACTCCAAAGCAATTTGCAAATGTGTTTTCCGTGACTGTTTATACATCAGCACCACCTGAATAGACAGATGATGTTAACAGGGCATTAGTAGTGTCATCTGCAAACTGACTGAGGTGCACTCGATCCCCTCATCCAGATCGTTGATAATGATGTTAAACAGAACAGGCCCCAAGCACTGAGCCCTGGGGGACACCAAACGCCACCTGGATTTGACTCCATTCACCACCACTCTTTGGGGCTGGACCTCCAGCCAGTTTTCTACCCAGTGAGAAACACACTCATCCAGGCCATGAGCAGCCAGCTTCTCCACAAGAATACTGTGGGAAACAGTCAAAGGCTTTATTAAAGCCCAGGGAGACAATGTGCACAGTCCTTCCCTCATTCACTAAGCAGGTCACATTGTCATAGAAGGAGAACAGGTTAGTCAGGCAGGACCTTCCTTTCATAACCCCATGCTGACTGGGCCTGATCACCTGGTTCTGCCGACGGCACTCAAGATGATCTGCTCCATCACCTTCCCTGGCACCAAGGTCAGGCTGACAGGTCTGTAATTCCCCGGATCCTCCTTCTGGCCCTTCTTGTAGATGTGTGTCCCATTTGCTAACCTAATTTGTGGGGTGAGCAGGAGAACAGGGCTTTAGGCCTAACAAAGAACTGCCTTCAACTTGTCTTTACTGGATCCCATGGAGGATGTGATGTACCCACTGAGTGGGTGCAATAGCAGTTGTGTGTGAAGGAGAGATTTACCATTTGGTTACTGAATTTCCCTATTATGTTCATACAGTGCATTTATCTTTCATTTCAGTAGAGATGATCTCTATTGTTGGTGAGCAGGACTGACTAGTAATTTTAATTTTTCTAAAATTAACTCAAATTTTCCTATTGCTCTGATAATTAGAATACCAGGCTTTATAATATGTCAATTTTCCAAGTAATTCTTTAATAAATAATCTTATATAAGTGTATTTCTTTCTCTGTCATTAATTTGCTTACAGGCACTCACATATCAAAGTGGTGTATCTATACTAAATAAGATAAACTGAAAAAAACAGATGCTGCAAAATACTAAAATTTTTACAGATCTCAAAAGTGCATTCAGCACTCCTGAAACAAGAGCTCAGTGAGTTGAGATGTGACCCCCCAATCCAGACAGCTTAGGGATCTGTTAGTTAAAAACAGACTTAGATTGACAATGCACTTGATCTACTGCATATGAACTGCTGCTTCATCTCCCAGCCTGTTGCTGTGTAGATTTACTGTTATTTTCCTTTTGTAATTTTCCGACAGCCAGATAGTGCAGCTCTGTTTTTGTGTTATTCATGTTACCATTGCATAGTTACTGTTTATTGTCAGTAAGAGTAACGCTGGGAGTTAAGAGGAGAGATTGACAGAGAGGTAGTAAGTAGAGTGTCACTAGAAGATGCATGTGGATTCCTGTGAGGTAAAGACTTCCCCATGATGACCATTCTTGTGTAATTTGTCAGAAATGTTTGTCATGCTTATAAGAACATTCATAGTGTGGTAGTAAGAGGATACGCTTTATCAAGATATCTATTATAAGCTCCTTGCATAACACTTTCCCTTCCATGATTTGACTTTTTGAGGTCAAAATCTCCTTGGTTTTGTAGCACTGCAGGAACAGTGACAGAACTAAAGTGTGCTGTAACACACACTTTCCGTAACAAGAAATCCAAGTCGCAGGACTATTTGATCTGTGGTGTGCCAAGAGTCCAAGCTAAGTCCTGCCATCGGTGCTTGTGGGACCCTGCAATGAGCTAGTTCAGGGGTTAAGTTCATTTGTAAAGATAAATGTGATTAGTAATTCATAACAGCTTACTTTTATTAATGTGTTGGTCAAACTACAGTGGGGTTTTGATGGTGAAGAAATCTTATCTTGGATGTCTTCTGAGTTTTATGAATTTCATAAGAGCAAATCCATTACATGTTTTTCAAATAACTTAATCTACAAATAATTTGTGAGTGCAATTGTTCCAAAATATAGTGCCTTCTAATGGACAAGAAGGAATTGGTTCCTGTGAGAGAGTGGGGGGCAATTGCTTATGCATGACAGAAGCTGTGTCATTTAGTATTATTGCAAATGTAGTAATGCCATGTACAGAAGTCTAATGAGAGGAGTTGGGAACCTATCATGAACCTCATTCAGAAAAGAAGCTAAGGTAAATTTTTTTATATTACAGTAAATTAAGGGCACGGCATGTGAACTATCTTTAAGTGGCCTAGTTCTTTAGTACACTGGCTTTTTCACATCATGTTCCAAGAATCATGAAGATGAGACAGTGCTGGTAGTTGATAAGATAAACATGAATTAAAATTACATCAGGAAATTTTATTTCCTTGGAATTAAAGTTTCTATCTGTGCAAAGTAGAACAATGCCTGCTTTTGTTATTTGAGGAATCCATATGCAGTTTATAAACATATTTAGCAGGAAATTTCTGTGTCAGGAATTCTTGAGCACCTACACTTAGCTTTCAGGGACATCTTCCTCTTCAAGCAAAACCAGTGGAAAATTATTAAAACTTGGTATTTTCTGTTCAAATGGGAGAAAAGTGCACTGCTAGGAGAGCTAAATCCAAAGGAAGCCATCCCTGATATTTTTGTCTGTGAGGGGAATTTAGGGTGAGAAACAGGACAGCAAAGAAGGAATTATTTGCTTTATGTACCTGCAGATCCTTGAAGAATGGGGCTGTTCAGCCCTGTTTCATATCCGTGCTTTGACGATGTGTGGGAAATTCCATTGCAGAGCTGTGGTTGTCCGAGCAAGGAGAACTATGGCTTCGACCCAAAGCTGATGTGATGACTTGTGGGAGCCTCTGCACAAAGTTGGATTTCACGTCAGATCTTGCTCTTTGATCCCCTAGTCTTGTTGAGCAAAAAGGGGTGTAAAGTAAAAATAAAAGAAAATAGAAGTGAAAACATCCATATTGCTTGTATTTATGTGACCTGCTGCTGATTTTCTGCGCCCATTCTTGTTGTGTGTGGGAGCGAGGAGGCTCGCTGTTGAGCAGCGAAGGTCTCGCTCTTTCTCATGGAGGAAGCATAGTTCTTTCAGGATTTTGTGCCTTAGCTGATACAAGAAATCAGCAGCATTAATCCTACTCTGCACAAGTGCCCTCTCCAGTATCTTCTGATGAGCTGCTTTTTCATTTGGATGGTGTGATGTGTAGCCATTTGGGTGTGTTAGTGTCTCTTGCTAGGTGTGGGGTTGACAACCCCAGCAGAGCAAGAAGGTTATTTTTTCATAGAACAGATAAACTACAGGGAGAGGCTGTAGAAGCAGCTTCCTTGGCACCCGCTAACGTGTTTCACTCTAACGTGGAAGGTAGCTCAGTCTCCAGCTGTGAACAGCTCTTGGCCTTTTTGCCCTGTCTCTGGGCAATAGCGCTGCACTGAGGACAAACACAACCTAGATGCCACCGGCTGTTCTCACCTTCCAGTAACTATTAACCTGGGTTACATTTGAAGCAGCAATAGTTGCTGTACCCACTGCTAGTTCCTAGCGACATGTTATCACGTACCCATCCACGATTTGGAAGACAGGCTTTAACATTTCACTCAAGTCTCTTGTATCCGGTAAGGTTTCTGTTCCTCATGTGTGTGAAGAGGTTACCATCTTCTACCCTTAGATTGCTATTCATTTTGCAGTGAAGTGCAAACAATTCATCCGTGTTCCTGGGGTTTGGCATTTGGATAAGATTTAATTTATCACTTGGTGCAACCCATCTTGAGGAGAGGAGTCTGCTTTAGATCCCTGCCTCTGGAAAAGGTGAAGGCAGCTAGCCCAGCAACAGTGCAGAACACAGGAAGGCGTGCAAGATGATGCTGTTTAGAGAATTCTTGTTAATGTCTGCTGCTATTAAAATGGATCAGTTGGTATTCTGTGAAGTGAAAATTGTGGGGCCAAATCTGGAAGCTGAATGTTTAAATTACTTTGCCTCCTCATGCTGTTTCACACCTCTTCTGATTCCCATAGACTTTCAAATCTGTACAGACTCCTTTAGATTTATTTTTCAATTTGTACTGATCGTAATTTAGCTTCATGAGAACTTAGGAAAAATAAGCCAAGAGATATGTTTTGTGTTTGCTTTTACAAACATTCAGCAATTTCAAATTATTTCCACAAATAAAAAAGCCCATTGTCCTCTTACCCTTCGGGCTTAAAAGCTATGTAAATACTTGAAAATATTCTGTTGTTGCGGCCCATGACTCAGATTCTCAAGTGCAAATTTTCCTGCCCTTTCCTCCTTACCAGTATTGCTATAAAACGGATTGTCAGCCTATTTAGACCAAACAAGTAACATTCAAAGCCACATTCCCTCTTTTCTACCTCTCAGTACATAATGCCATAATGAGATTCTGGCCAAACAACTCAGTGCAATGTAATATTTAATCTGAAAAGGCTGATGTGAATTACTAAACACAGCCATTAGCACCTGTTTTTATGAGGTTACTGGAAATTATTCCCACATCTTTCAGCTGGGACACATCCTTTCAAAGCGAGTGACATGCTCTCTCTGTACTTTAATACACGGACCTGAGTTTGCCTTGCAGCTTTTGAATACAGACCTTTAGTTTGCCGAAGGGGTTCTGATGTGACTGGCCGTAAGGAAAAAAACCTTCAGTGAACTTCCTTAAAAGCGTGGGTAAAGGAGCCAGGGGTGGTCCTTAGCTCCTGCCTGCTCTGCAGAGCCAGCATGCAGGACACGGCCACAGGAGCCTTGTGCAGAAGGACAGGTCCCCGTGCTTGATCTTATCACTGTTCTTGCATCAGAAGAATTGCATCAGT
Source organism: Buceros rhinoceros silvestris (assembly GCF_000710305.1). Lineage (NCBI taxonomy): Eukaryota > Metazoa > Chordata > Aves > Bucerotiformes > Bucerotidae > Buceros > Buceros rhinoceros. Next base: position 6,045 of record NW_010401977.1, read on the forward strand.
GAGTTTCCTGAGAGCAGAAGAGGAGCAGGTGCAGGAGGAGAGCACGCCTTCCTTGGGTGTCTTCTGCTCTTTTTTTCATCCAGAATTTGAGATACACCCAAAATCTAACTACTTTGTAACTACTTTGAATGACCAAACCTTAATTAATAATATTACTTGCATTGATAGAAGCATTTAATAGATTTGAGTAGCTTATTATATGAGCCTGTAGCTAGATTGTAGGTTACACACTGCAGTTATAATCAGCCTTTTGGTCTGCTGACCTTTCTAATGATCCCTAACAGTGGGGAATATTCTTTTAAAGCATCTAACTTATAGAAGATTTAACCTATAAAAGGTATAATTTATTAAAGATTTATGTCGTATTTTCAAGTGTGGTTTGGTAAAGTAGGACCACTAGAAACAGTCCTTCTCTATAGGGTAGTCAGCTGTGAGATCTCAGGAAATAAGGATCCTTTTCTTGGGCTCTGGGCACATGATCACCCTGTTGCTCACTGTGTTGTGAGTGTTGTGGTACTGTACCTGGTCCTGATCTTGCATTATGATGGTCCTTGTTATAAGATCCTGGCAGGAGAAAAGAGCCTGTTCTTTGGCTCTGGGCATGTGATCACCCTGCGACTTGTCATGTTCTTCTGGTGACACTAGTTATCTGGCACAAACACCCATCAATCATGAGCCAGCAGATATTCTGTCCGAGTGAAGTCTGAACACATCTGGCAGCTGTTGCTTGAGAGCAGGCACTGCAGGAACTTGACCGGGACCAGAGTCCAGCGTATAAAGGCTTTCTTTTGTCTGCAGTAGCAAGAATGCAGAATGGGGGGATGTTGCTTGTTCACTGATGGCTCTTTCTGCCGCCAAGCAGATGCCGTACAGAGTTTGGTCAATGGGTGGCACTGCTGACTTTTCACAGCTGGGTGAGTTGTGGGAGCTGCCTTGTGCAGTGCAGTTGTGACTCATTGCTCGGTTTTAACCATATCTGAAAACCTGCTATTGCAAAATGGTTACTTCAATAGCAGTCATGCAGCCAGCTCCCCCGAACAAAGAGGGAGTAGACCTTGTGTGCCGTTGAGGAGCTCTGTTAGTGAGATGTGACTGAGTCCCTATACAGTCCTCATTTGTCACTCCCTGGTTCTCGGGAGGAAAGGCTTGCTGCGCCTCATCCTGCGGGTACAGAAAACAGAGTGGGATGTTTTCACTGAGAAGGCCTACAGCACATTCTGCTGATAGGAGCTCCGCCTGCTTGGGCTCTGAGATAACCAGAAGTCATGTAACTCTGCTGAGTAATGAGCGCTGCTGAGAAAAAGCGGTATTATTTCAGGCCTTATGCCATGCTAATGTGGTTGCCTGTCTTCTAATAAAACCTGGAGCCACTGCCAAGTGTGAGTATGTCTGCTGGAAACATGGACAGGTATTGTCTAAATTGCTGAATATTGTTACACTGCCGCAGAAGATTCTTCAGGTGTGCATCCAGCTGCCAAAATATGCTTTCAAGAACCATTGTATAAAATCTACAGCAGCAAGTCTGGAGGAAGGAGGGCTCAGGAGGTATCCTCAGCATTAGGAAAAGGGGGAGGAAAGCCATTCTGCCGCATTACTTCCCATTAATCATTATTTCTGATTAATAATGAATAAGACATTCTTCATTATTTGTTATCCGATGGGATAGTACATGAAAAGTCACTTATTATTCATGGATTTAGCAAGTTTGTATGTTTATTATAGACTACTTCTCATTTGAGCTTACTGAGGCAAATTCTTAATTACACTGTTGTAAGCCCAGAGTTTGTAAAATTGGAGAGAAGAACAGGAGATCTAGCAATGTGAATATAAACAGGGAATCAGCTAAAAAATGGAAAACAATAAGGATCGTGGATGTTGTATGAAGGTTATTAATCATTCAAATGAAAGAAGAAATGAGAAGAAATGAAAGGGGATGTTAGATGAAAAGCTGTCTGTGAACAGATGTTCTTATTCCAGAAGCCTGATTCCAAAAGCTCCTAAAGAAACTCAGCTTGGTAATGCTCTTTGTTTAGCTGGATGCATTAAAGTGAATTGCGTTGCAATTGCATGAAACTGTTATAAATCAGGGCGCGCTGTGCCGTAACTCCCAGTCTGCCATAACAGCAGGTTCAGTCCTATGGAAGCCCCGCGTGGTTTCCACGGTACATCATCCCCCACATGCTAATAGGTCACTTGCCTTCTAGAAATACTTCCAAGATAATTAAGAAAAATAATAAATTGCTAAACCATTTTGCTTCTAATTGGGGGTCAGATGTATTGAAGCCTTGGAAATCTGAAGGTTTTGCTAATAATCAGAAACAATCAGCATTCTGTGGTGCTCCCCGCTTTGTTCTTAGTTTGTGAAGTGTCAGGTTTTTAGTGGATGGCAGACGTACCACAGACAGCCAAGAGACTATGGTTTTGGGGAAGCTGCTCAGCTGCCAAAGTGAAACTGAATTTTGCTGCCCAGAAAATAAGGTATTTCTAATCTTTGGGGTTACAAAACCTAATTTTGTCTATTATTAGAAAAGCCTTCAGCTGCCTCCAACAGAACTGCAGGCAAAGTACTTGTAGATCTAGCAATAAACATTGTCTGCTAAAAACTTCTCTAGGTTAAGCAGTTCTGTTTTACACTGACTTGTGAAGTAAATAAACATCAGTGTTTATCAATTGCTGGTAAAGATCCATATGAGTTCAGCTTTTTGATGCAGCCTTTGGGATCTGGAGTTGTTGCTGGATAATGCTCGAACCCACAAACATTAGGCATGTGGTTGTAAGCAGTTTCCATGGGAATGGCATTAAAAGCTATTTAAAGAATGAAATAAAAATGAACACGTCTTTTGTAAATTTTTATGCCAAAATAATTGGTCCTAAAAGCCAGTGTGAAGTGGTTCACACACCGACATAATGGTGCACAGAGATGTTTTTCGTTAGAGGTGAAGTATTTAAAAGTACTTGAGACAGGTGAACGCTGTGCAGACAGAAGTTGCGTGAATGTTTATAATTCTGCTCTATCTTGCCTTTATGTGCAGAGGAACTGTATCAATGCACACTGCAGTCTTTCCTTAGCCAGTATTTAATACTAGTATTTAATTTGCAGTGAACAGAAAGAGCTTGGACTTAGTTCAGATTATTTCCTTATTTTTTGGTATCAGAATAAAGTCAGGAATTAAGGAGGAAAAGACAAGATAAACTCTGAGCTTTTTTGCAGCTGAGGAGATGGCCCTGGAGTAAGAAACCAGGGCATTCAGCACCCGCAGATACCCTAGAACTAGAAACCGGCCTCTAAACTGACACTGAACTAAAAGGGGGAAAACCAGTCTGTGCAGTCCTGAGTAACTCTGCTTTTACAGTGGGCAACTATGGGGTGCAGGGCAGGGCAAGAAGAGGGTGGGAACAGGGGATAGAATCACTTTGAGAAGGAGAATCTTGTTACACGCTGTCAGGGAATAGTGACCAACAGAAAATGTAAAAGATTAATTCAGTGAGATCTGGAAAATGCCTCGTCAGAGTCATGTGGTCTCTGTTGCTCCGGTGCAGGGTCGTTATCAGTGCTGGACAGGACACCACTAACAGAAACTCGGGATGTTAGCTTTGGACCAGGGAGCCATCTTTTACTGTCAGTGACAGTGCCATCCAGCTGCCGTACTCAAACAGGCTTTCTCACGCACCATTGGCGGACACGAATTTTGAGGGGCTCTTAGACCCCAGACCAATAATTACCTAATACATTTTCTAAGCCGCCTACAAGCAACTTTACACACGTGATCAGAAAGAAATATTCTTGAGTTTATGACACCCTGTTCTCTTACAGCTGTTTCCCTCGGAATAGGATGTTCTCCCCAGGCATCGGAGAGTGCAGGTCCAGGACTGCCTCTGCAGAGGTGCAGCTTTGCCTGTGCTCAGCCATGCTGGCAACATCTCCTGCCTGCTTGTGTGAACCATTCCGCATTGAGCTCAACCACCAGGCTGGAAAAGGGCCAGGGAAAATTCACTCATTTCAGAAAGTTTCCCTTTTACGATGGAACAGATATAAAAATATGACCCTGGAAGCACATATTAACATTTGCCTCGGTACAGGTTGCCAAACTCGGAAATTAGGGGCTGACCTTGTGGCACACACCTTGGGACTTTTCAGGTCGTTACTTAGGGGAATGAGAAGATAATCATGTCACAGGATGTAGTTCAGTGGACAATACAATCAAATTGAAATTCTAAGCTATATATTCATGCTCAGCAATGGATATTTTTTAAATGATGTAAAATGCCAGCTAGAAAAATGGTTTCCATCTAGGTTAACAATAGGAGCTCTTGCATAAGCCACTGGAGCTTAGATAAAATGCTTAAAAATAATTTTCTGAAATCTTCTAAATGGAACAGACTGAAGAAAAAATTTAGAATAATTTCCTCTGGAACTTACATTACATTTAACTTGTTATGATCATCTGAATTGCATTTTTGAGGCAGCAGCCACATATGCTCACACATTAGGACCTGTGCTGTGTGCGTTTATTTCTGTAGTTAGAAATGGTCCAAATGAAAGAAGGAACCTTTGTTATTAGGAGAAATACTTAATGATAATTAAAACCCCCTGCCTTGTCCAGCTGGTTGTCTCCTGCTCTAGACTACCCAGTGCTGGCTTTGTATTTTTGTCTGCAGTTGGAGCATTTGAATATTAGTAGGTACAAGAATGTCCAGCAGGGATGATATTCAACTCTCTGGAAATTTGTTGAAGATCATGGAACACTGACAAATATTCTTCTCTTCTGAACACAGAGTTGTAAGTTTAATAAATATTACAGAATCTGTGACATTACCATCTCCACACCTGCCTTGATATGGAAGGATCTGAAGGTTGCACTTTTCCATGCTTGAAGGTTAAGATCCTTGGCAACTAGAAAACAAAACTAGGTGACCAGCCAGTAATAAATACTGGTGGGTTTTTTTGTGTAACTATGGGAAAAAATCTGATTAACAGATTTGTCATCTTCTGATTTAAAAAAGATTCAGATTTCTTCTTCACTTTCTTCCTTAAACTGTAGTGTAAGACTACTGAGCGCTCTCAGGCTGGTGTTTCATTGTACCCCAGAGGAATTCAGTGAGTTTTTGCACATTTTTTGAAGTATGTAAGATAAAAAGCATTATTTTGGTGAGTAAGTACTTTATAGCAGTATCTGGGGCCCTGTAAAAAAAGAAACAATACTTGTCCCCATTGTAAAATATTCTGAACTTATTTGCTTCCTCATTCATATGAAATTTTATCCTTATTTAAACAAATGAGTTGGCTTTATAGTGTGCACTCTGGGCTGTTTGTAGTGCTGAGTTGCTTTCAACCTGCTGCTGTGACATGGGAATATGAGACAACTTCTTGCTGGCCAGCTGCTTCAGAGGATTGATTCAATATGCAGACCCTGGACTTTAATGAAAGACTAATTATCTCATAGTGGCTGAGCCTCAGAAGCCTGACTCTACCTTCAGGCTTTAGACTCAAGCCTGTACGGAAGGCAGCTGGCACTTTCATGTTGTGTTTTACCTGCTGAGGTCCCAGCTTAGTAAGTGCACACTCTTGTTACCACCAGGCCCAGAGATGAAGGAGAAAAGCATCAATTTCCTTTAAAATTAACTTGGAGTTCACAGCAAACTTTAGGAGATATGGTTGCTAATGACCTGGAGGTGATTCATCTGTTATCAGATAATCTGATGTTAGCTGAAGTTATTTAAATACAGTGAGTTGACAAAAAGATCTAATTTCCTAGAACAGCAAGAACTTCACATAGAAATGAACAAAGTGTTTTAATTGAATACTTTCAAAATTAAAAAAATCTGGCTGCTTTGGACTGCTTAGTGGAAGCAAAGCAGAAGGAAATCTGATTCACTATGCATTTAGGTGGTCTTTCCAGCTTCTTTGTTGATGGAGTGCGAAGTAACAGTCTGAGGCTGACTGTTAGATTTATCTTTTCATCTTTTTTCCCTTAAAGATAATAATTATGGAGTGAGCATTTCTTGGACTTGTTTTAATGTTTAAAATGCACAGACACTCACCTAACGTGGCTCAACACCTATTGATTTTAAGATTTGTTTCTGTTTCATCAGTGGTATCCTGATTAAAATGGCATGGACCATCTTCTGAGGGTCAGTGTTAGAACTGAAGTTTTGTAAAATCTCTTGGGCTTTAACATGCAGTAAACCAAGAAGCAAGAAGAGTTAGTAACCTGACTGCTGAAGGCAGTTAGCACAATCTGTGGACCAGTGCACCAGCTTTTGTTGACAGTAATGAGCATGGCTTTGGACCCTGACATTTATTTTCAAAGATATCTCACTAATAATTTTTTTCTCTCTTCCTTCCTTTCCCTTTTGGCTTTAGATAGAAATGTTTTATTTAATGGCTTGTCAGCTTTTCCATCCTGTCAGAAATCAGACAATAAGTAAGGTGAAGAAGTGGTTTATGTATTAATATTCTGTGTACCTGAAATGTCCTGAGAGATGAAACAAGTTGAGTGAGTGATCCTGCAACTGCCTCCACAGCAAAGCTCATATTAAGTCCAAGCTTTTCCATGAAGAAGTCATAGTCTTACAGAGTATTAATAAATAAATCATCTCTTTGTGTTATAGAGCTGGTATTAACAGATGAGAAGTTTCATGTCTCACCTGATGTATCTCAGTGAGAATGTAGCCTGGAAAGTGCTCTTAAAACTGCTTCTACTGATGAATTCTCCCTTGTATCACTTGTAGATAATTTGTTTCTTTGTCTGTTATGTTTGATTTCCTTCTTGCATTGATGAAGATTTGTGCTAGCTCTCTAAGGTGACTACCCTTGAACCAAACTAACATAAGCTGACTCTTCTTCTCACTTCACATATTTGCTGTTTTTAATGTAAGCAGCCATGAAAGAACACACAAGTGGGTTATAACTGCCGAATGATGACTCCTTGCCCCCTCCGCATCCATTTTTTGTACGCTTCTTCCATTTTCTGTGCTGCCTCTACTTTCGTACCCTGTGATGACAAAATGGACTGCAGCAGGTTGCCAGCTCTGGAAAAGTGCTTAAAAATCACTTGCATGACTAACAAGAGAGAAATTGATGCCAACCACTCCTTGATTACCATCCTGGCTGCAGAGAGCAGCCTGTTAATGCTAGAGCACACCGAGGTTGGGTGTGAAGGAGAGAATCAGAAGGAGTTTTGAGGAGGGATCCCTCCCATGAAGAGAGACCAGTCCATGGCCATGGAGAGACAAGGCACAAAGGAATTCACTAAACTTAAAGTGATGACTGTTTCTTTGAATCAAGGGCTGAAGTTACGGTAAGAGAGAAGAGGGAAAGAAGAAAGAAAGAATCTCTGATTTCTTCCAGCTACCCTGACCCCACCAACAGGGCCTTTTTTTTTTTTTACTTTACTTTTTAGAAAATATCTGTGATTTTGTAAAATCCCACAACAAAACAACATACAAAACTTTTCAAGTAACCCCCTCTACTAAAACACCTACTTTCTTGCTGTTATGGCCTTCTAGGGCAGTTTTCATGCAGCTGAAAACCTGGGTTTGATCTGTGTGGGTCTGGGAATTTGGAGGGTTGAATTGCAGTACCATTCAGACTGGAATCTGCTCAGGAGAGTTCACATGGGGGACCAGAAACCACATCCAGGCTTTGCTCAGGCGACACCAGGGCTGTTTACAACAGCTGGGGGCTATCCAGAGAGGACTGAGCCAAGAGGTGACAGGAGTGGGTGAAGAGGATGAAAACAGAGCTGCTAAGTGATTCCGTGCTGCAGTCAGTAGGCGCACAGAACAGCGGGCATAGTGTAATTTCAGTCATACAAAGAACTCAGCAGTCCTCTAATGATACGAGGTGTGTAATGGCACAGCTAATTTGGCAGCAAGGCTAAATTAATCCCTTAATGTAGAGGTTTGCAAGATCTACAAGTCTTTTATGTTGTGTTTCCCTCAATTAATCTGGAAGGTAGCCAGATAAATGGCTTGGGATAATAATGATGTGATTGTTCGCCACCAAATCGTGGAAGTCAGAAAAAAGCCTGGCTTTCCTGCGCTGCAGCCACGGTTGTCACTCTCTGCTGTGCCACGGGGTGGAGAAACTCACCAGTGCCACTGAGGAGGTCGGTGCTAAGCAAACCGTGCCAAACAAGACTGCTCCTGATCAAGAAACCCGTTGTTCAGAGCCCAAACCTGTATTTTTTTTTTTTTTTTTAGTAAAGAAAAATGAACCAATCCACAGAAGTTTCAAATATAACGTTATTTTCTAAGGGGGGAAGATGACTTTCACATCCAAAGCAAGCATCGTTTCACAGCTTTCTCTCAAAATACCATTCCGTATTACCTAGACTTAATAGTCTTTCCCACCCATAACTCTGAAAGCACTTTTCAAAGATGGGTAAAATCTTTAACCCTCTTTTATAGATGGAGAAGCAGTTAAAGGCTGAGCACCTTTCTTGAGATACTCTGTAGATCCATAGAAAAGACAGATAATCACCCAATTTCATGTTGTAGCTAATGAGATTAGAAACACCAGCACAGGAAAACTGACAAAATAGATCTTAATTCTGTATGGATTTCCAGCGAGTGAAAAAACTTCTCATGAGCATTCCTCAAACTGAGATGCCTGATTTGATGCACAGTTAGGTGACAGTACACTGCTTCTGCCGTTTGAATTGTGGGCAGAGATCGCACCCGCTAATGAGCATCCCTTGAAAACTTTACCACGTTGTCTGGTAAAGCAGGTGGGGGCCGGAGGTTGATTGAAGTTACAGGATAAAGACTCGGCTTTGTTGTTGAGATTGGATGTTGAGCAAGGCAGCCCTGCAGAAGATCCAAAGCTTTTCTGCACATACAAGTGTCGGATTCTGGATGCTGAACTGAAGACACATCAACACTGGCAGGAGTGGACAGATTCGTAGTCTCTCTGGTTATGTTAACCCTTTAACTGCAAGTGGAGGATCCAAGTGATCTGAGCTCTTCTGAGCTGGCAGGACATAAATCTACCTGAATACAGGTGATCTAGCTGTCCTTGCCCAGGGTCAGGGCTTATTAGCTAAAACGCAGCATGAAGCTAGTGAGAGTGCTGTGCCAGCTCCGTGCACAGAGTATCTGTAAGCTACCCCCTTGCAGTATGGCAGAGCCTTAGGGCTCAGGGCAGTGCTCTCCACAGGGACCTTACAGCTTTACAAATCAAAGTTCTCTTCCAGGTTTCACTGTCTTGAAAGAAATGCTTGATCTCGTTATCTCAGTTTACTTGGCTGTAGGATAGATTTTACGATAACCGCTTAGAGTCCAGCTGGATAGTTTATGGATTAAGTAAAGGATTAAGTGAAGAATTAAATGATAACATGAAGCAACAGATGATCCGTATAAATTTCTTATTTTAGAGTATAATCCTGCCTTTTGATATAGGTTGGCTCAAACTCCAAAAGCCTGACTTTGGGAAACTGGACCTTAACCCTACTCCTAGATTTCTGAGCGTGTCCTGTTTACGGAAGGTCTGAATCCCTGTAGCACATATCAGCAATCGTCTGCGTCTTGCCTTCTATGCAAATCTCAAGAACTGAGAACATGATAGCTGCAGCATGATAGTTTTAGTTTGTATCAAGATGAACTCTATTATAATGTTAGATCTTTCTGACCCCAAATCAAAGCTATTTTCTGAAGCATTACCATGGTGATGCACAACACAGTGTATTGTCATTGCCAGTGCTTTTAGAGCTTTATTGAAATGCTTTTGAGCTGAAGAAAAAGATGTATAAGAAATAATAGTACATCACGTTGGAGATTGACCAATGGGTTGCTATATAAAATATTTAATAGAATCTTTAAAATTATGTCAAGACAAGTTACCAGAAAATTAAAAATACCTAAGCATAGAGAGCTGTAAACATAGACATTAGTGTGTGAGTATAACCAAGCCTCTCCTTCCAAAGCACTGAAGGAAGAAATGTTTGCTAGCAAACTGAGTAATTGTTTCCGAAAATTGGCAATGATCTAGTTCCTGGGTAAGCCTTCAATATTACCTATTCTTAAGAAACTTCTTTGGATTCACAGAGTGCTTATTATTGTGAAGCTAATAGATATGTTTTTGATGAATACGTTTTTCCGTTTGAATTGTGAGAGCAGTAACCTTTAGTCATACACAGACAAGATCATTTCAATTCTAGGCTTAGTCTGGCAAAATTGGTTGATTCAGAATCTGATATACACATAGGCTTAATTATCTTTAAGGTTTTTTTTCCTATTGTGATGAATCTTATTTGATGATCAGATTTTTACGTTTATTTTACGTGTATGGTAAATTAATCTTATGTCTGATTAATTTATTTCTCCTCTGTTCTCCCCTGATCTTTAAAAATGCACAGGATTTCTTTTACTGCTTTTTAGATCACCCTTTGTAAACATCTTATTTGGTAGATCTAATTCCATCTTCCCCAAATAACAGCAGTGGGTGTTAGATGTGCAATCCTGACCCTCTTCAGTATTCATCAGGAATCTTAAACCATTGACAGGTAGGTCAGACTCCACTCAGTGCAAATGAAGCCCAAACCTCATTCATTTTCCTAGGTTAGGCAGGAGTCCTAAAGTGCCCATGCTGAGGTGGGCAAGAGGTGACTGATCTTGCTTGAATCTGTGTGTCTACTCTGATCTGGGTGGTAAAAGAGCAGTCAATGCACTATATTTTATCTTGTATATCATTATTCTAACATATTTTGTCATTTCCTCTCAAAATTCGTTAGTGAGAATAGAACCTTTACGTTTACATACATCAATGACTAAGCAGTTATGTTAGAAACAATATTACTTGAAAGAAGGTCTAATTATATAATGCTTCATATATACGGTGTTATTTCTGTCTGAATTGTAATGTGGCTAAATTATTATTTCGATTAAGCTGATGAGTGCATCCTCATTTATCTCCTTCATTCTTCTTTGTTTCATTCAGAAACCTTTTAAATCTACTTTGCTGTCCCACTCTGAGAAGCCATCCACTGAATTTTGAGCAAGACAGCGCAATTCTTCAGAAGGGCAGAGTTATTGGCAAATGGGAGGAGGATGACAATGGGACAGAATATTTTTAGTCATAGGACTGAACTTCCTGAGTGAATCTGGGCATTACTCCAGAAGTTTAAGTTAATGCAAATCAATTCGATCAGTTCAGCTTTGCATCCAGAAGCCCAGTTGGGTTGAGCTAGCAGATTTGGACCCCGATTAGCTGCCTTTTTCCAGCAGGTCCTTACTAAGTCTGGAAAAATTCTTTTTCAAGGATTTTAGTTTTCTATTATGTGTGTCATTTCCTGAGACTGATGTTCTGCTCGTTGGTAACCATTGTCTCTCCTGAAAGAGGCACTTGACATTCACAAGGCCGTTTCCTAAATAATGAGGAAGGTTGCAGGAGTTCTTTCAGCATTAACTGGAGCTCTCAGTGGTGGGCTCTTGCCACAGAAGCAGCAAGGCTGACAAGGCATTCC
>NW_010401977.1:17588-65182 GCF_000710305.1 Buceros rhinoceros silvestris
CTAGTTCTGATCCTCTCCCCATCGGAAGGGCTCCGTGTGCTCTGTAGGGAGCAGAGAGTGCAGATGGGTGCCAGAAGTTACCTGTGACGGTATTGCAGATGTAAGGGACAGTGGCTTTACATGTAACTGTTGTACGGGGTTGGTGCTACTCTGCTTTGTAACACCAACAAAATGCTTAACATTGCTGATTGCTTCTGAGCTTTGACAGAGCTTCTTTCAGTCTGCCTTCCGACTGTGATGTCCAGAGCACCCACTAGCAACATACTACAGGCAAGTGACACAGCTACTTTGGCTTTCCCTTCCAAACTCCGTGTCTGACCTTTACATATGCACTAGGAAAAAAGGAAGGGAAATGTGTTTAACTTCTCCATTCTTGGTGAACCACTAGCTTAAGGGTTAACTAGCAGCAGCAATAACATGTTAAATAAACCAATAAATGGATTAAATACTGTATTGCTTGTATATGAAAAAGAGTTTCAGATAAGCAAAGAGTTTTTTGGTTTTGGGTGGCTGTCTCGAGCCCAGTCCTGCTCCCAGGTTCGGTCTAGCCAGGTACTCTCTGGCTGTAGGCTGTCTTCTCCCACAGGAAGACCTTTGTCTGCTGCGTGGGGGCTGCACCATTCTCCAGACAAGCCAGTCTCTGTTTCTGGCTTCCCTCTTCCTTGAATGCAAGCTGTGCACTGACTCTAGCAACCCATCCCTTCACAGTCTGGATACACTGTGGAGTAATTTAATTAAGGATGCTCTGTGGGGAGAAGAGAAGGCTTCGGCAGGCAGGGGACAGCACTTAAAAGCAGAACATCAGCTGCAGCTAAATGACCAATTGTATTGCAAAAAGAGTAAACAGTTACTGACAAGCTGGAGAAAAGGCAGTTGGTACAAACTCAGAGGGATGCTTTGTAATGCTGAGAATCAGGACACAGCTCATGCTTTTAGGACAGCTCGTGCAGTTTTAATGACACAGCTCATGCATTACTGCAGCAGGCAGGTGAGGGTTGCACCTTTGTGTATTGCTTCTTTTTTCTAACTGGGCCATTAATTAATAATGCAAAATATTTAAACAGTATCTAGCATTTTTAGAGGCTTTGCTGATAACTTGTTTCTCTTAGCAGGACTGGTTAGCTTCAGTAAGAGACAAAGGATGGTCTGATCGTTATGTGTGGGTGTGAAACTGCAGGGCTCCTATAGAAGAACCTACATTCCTGTTTAGGGACATCATTTTCCCACATGTTGTACAAGGAGCTTTGCTATCTTGGCAGCAGAGCCATCCTGAAGGAAACCTCAGTTAGAAGTGCCCGGAAGAAGTTAGAAGTGTACGTATGTTCCACCTCTGCATGTATTAACCTCTTCTTAAGACTTTTATTTCTGTGTGTGCCGCAGGGTAGTAGGTCACAGGATTAACAACTCTCCATTTTATTACTTCATTTCTCTCCTAAAACTTCCTAATTCCCTGAGGCTTTTAGAGGGAGGAAGGGCCTCATAACTTGACCTTGGTTTCAAATAGACAGAAAATCAGAAGTCCTCATCCTTCTCCCCATATTTGCTATGGCAGTATCAGGTGCTGCTGCTGGTGGAAAGAAACCTGCTTCAGAGTTTCCCCATTGCGATGGGAATTTTCTTGTAATGCTTATATTATTTTAAAGGTGAAGTACTGCATGCTGTTTCAGGAGCTGGCTTAAAAATATATAAATGCAAACTTACTCTAATGTGAATTGCACTGAACTACATACTGGCCTAATTGCCAAGCTTTTAGCTGTGTTGGCTGTCCTTCCCTGCCCAGGAGTCCCAATTACATATAATGGAACAAACTGAAGCATTAAATGGTTACTGCAAGTGGCTTGGTTTGCAGTCTGCCGTAACGCCTGTGTCATCTGCACAGGACACAGAAAGCATTAGTGTCTGGAACATTTCCATTTATCTAAGAGACATCGGGAAGGCCTAGCACTTGGCTTTGACATGAAAAATTATTTATGTGCTACAAAACAGAGAAGGGGTGTGTTCTTAGAGTGTATTTGTGATTCTGAAAGACATCACAAAGCTGTACTTCAGGATTGTAGATGAGATAGTCAAAACCCTCAACAAAATAATAGAAATTCCTCAGTTTTGGTGTCTAACATAAAGTACTGTGTCTTAATAGAGTGGAGTGGTACATTATAGTGTCACTTTATGGTGAGGGGGCTTGTCACTGGAGGAGAAGAATGTTAAGGACTCCTCCCTCTCTAAGTCCTCAAAGGAGGGGAGTCACTTAAGTGACAAGGCCACAGAGCTTTTTTTTTTTTTAGGCTGGATGACTCTTCGTGTTGTTCAGAAACAACACCGCAAGCCTCACAGCATCTGGTTTTTTGCTTTGCAGGAGCACCCCAGAGAGAAGATGATCATCTATTGTCAAAAAACCCCACCTTTTCTAACAAGAACAGTAGAATTTGAAGCACAAATCTGGCAGCATGAAATAAATGAGAGCAGCCAGGAGACAACCAATGCACTTGTTGCTTCCTGAAGAAAAGGTACAATTGGTATCAACCAAGAGAGTAAAAGCTGCATGAAACAAATTACTGATAAGAAATGCTGATGCACTGAAAATGTCTTTCCTCTCATTCATCCTCCATGGACTCGTCCTTCAACATGTTTGGTAATCAACTGCAGGAAGTTTAGTTTTATTCTGAGAAAGCAGTTGCAGATACTTGGTTTTTATCAGTGGAATTCAGAAGAGCCTGCAGGGAAGTGGGCCACCTGTACTGCTGTTGTGTCTTCTAGCTGGTCCCACTCTCACTGCTCAGAGTTTCTGGGAGGGCTCTTCTCCCAGCGAGGCTGCCAGAAGCAGTCAGCAGACTGAGCTCTCTGGAAAGCAAACTGACAGTTTCTGGGAGCGGTCACATTTTCTGTAGTGAAGTTGCTGTTTAGGTGCTTAGATATGATCTCTTTTGAAGGATCTTTAGCAAAGGCTAAATGGCAAGACTCCCGATACTGCAGTGTCATCACCAGCTTCGAATCACGGCACCTGGTTTTATGGGTCTCTCTCTAAACCCTTGCTCCCGACTTCTGCTCTCTCAGAGTTTGACAGTCGCAGCTTGTTAAATGATGTGAGTCCATGTCACCAGTGGATCCTAACTTGTTTGTAGGAAGTTTTCTTCATGGAACTTCTGTACTGCTCTGTGTGGGCAGGGTGAGAAGGCAGGCAGCTGGCTGCCTCGCTCTGTAGCAGCGCAGGTTGATCCCCAGTTCAGGCAAAGGAGCAGCCACAGATTGTGTTTCAGAAATACCTTGTTGAACAAGATTCTTTGGCAAGGGGATGGACAGGCCCCTGACAACAAGGTACAAGAGGACTGACCATGATAATTTTTCAGGAGAGGATTTTTGATCATTAGGAATTTCCCCCTTGATTAATAATGCACCCTGTTGGGATTAAGTGACTTTCTCAACCATTTTTGTTACTATTGTTGAAGATTATTTGGAGGTCTGAAGCTCGCCAGTGTAATGAGTCAGAGCTTGAAGCATTTGCTTATATAGAATAGAAAAAAACCCCTGCCAGTATCCCACAGTATGGTGTCATACGTAATTTTTATGTGCTTGACAGTAAGACGTAATTGCTTTGTAATTTTTCCTGGGTTTGTGGTTTGTTTGGGGTTTTTTATAATAAACGTCTCTAATTGTCATTTAATGTACATTGTTGCATTCTATGATTATCTTTTTCCCCTTCCAATGGTGGTGTCTAACATTGTTTGAAACTGAGTTTTTTGTCAAAGCTAGATTCACAATGGCTCTATAACCTTCCTCCCTTGAAAGAAAGTAAACACTTTGTCAAAATATATACACTTTAGTTATTACATCAACATACCCACTGCCTGCTGGGTATTAAAGTACTGTTCCTGGAATCTGGACTGGGAATGTTAATAATTACAGGTGCTGATACAGAAGATAGCAAATGGAGGCAGAGTAATAGTAATTTTTTATTTGAATCACAGACAAATTGGCTGTTTTGCAGTACTTGTCTATGTCAATTACATGTTGTTTTGCTTCCTAATGCTGATTTCCTTCCACAGTTTATTAGCATATTATTAGTCAGGGAAACACTAGCATACTGGTTTTGTCTATAAACACTTCTGGCCAGGTGGAGAAGGCAGCCGTGTCTGAACTGCTGATTAGATCTGTTCAAATTCAGGCACTCCGGCAAGACAGTGCTTTTGCTGAGTGCCTCTGCTCCTGCCCGTGGCGTGGCGCAGCATCCTCCTGCGTGAGGTGGCCATCTGTGACTGGCCTGATTTGTGACAATCTGGGGAAAAGACGCGCAAACCTTCTGCAGATGCGGTGCGTACCGAAAGTCACACCACCCTGCCTTGGCTTGCACAAGTCACCCCGCTGAGCTTGAACTGCAGGTTTGTGCTTTGCCTGGAGCGGTGCCCGGCTCCTCGAAGGCTTGCCCCTCTTTTTGTTATTCCAAGATAGGATGTTGAGCTCTTCAGAAACGCTGACCTGCTGAGTTAGGTTTGCAATCAAACTTTGGCTGGATTTGCACAGGGGACACTCAGCAGTTCACATTTAGTGGTGCTTATGGTCCAGATGCTATACTCCTCCAGAACTCGATGTTCCCAGCCTTCTGAAGAAATTTGGGCCCAGCGTGCCTTTAAATACACAGAGTGACTGAAAGGGAGAAAAAAGGAATTGCTTTTGTTTTCTAATTTCTCCACTAGAACAGTTTTATTTGGTAGTTTCACAAAATAAGATGACAAAAATTGAAACTGCAGTTGGATTAATTTCACAGAGGGTCTAGAAGAAGACTGATGAGATTAAGCTTCCCACAAGAAGCAGGTGATGTTGATCTTTATAAGTAAATTGTAGATTACTTTGTGCCCATTTCTCTTCGAACGACCATTGTAAATCTGCGGATCTCATTTGGTTTTCAGATTTTAATTCAAACTAGCTAGATGTGAGACAGGCAGCAGAAGAGAGGGCGCTTACTTTCCTACTAAAAGAACACAGAAAGTTAACACTTTCATACACGCAAAGAAGAAATGTGACTGCAAAACCCAGTTAATTCCAGATTGTCTACGAATTATTTTCATGATGACAGGAAAGTTCTTTGCAAACTGCTATTTTCTGCTGTGAGCTACTAATTGTGGGATGTGCAAGTACACATTTTAGCTACTTAGGCACCATGAATGTATTGCTAATGAGGTTCTGATTACCTGGGTGCTGATATAGTGGGCAAGGTGCTGCTGGATCCACAATGTAAACAAAATGATTTTTGAATTTGAATTTATTGCAACATTAACATGATCATGCTAAGCAGTATTCTTCAAACGAATACATATTTTATTGTGACAATTTCTCATTTTTATGGCTTGTTTCTAGACTTTTCCTCCTCTATGGAAATTATTTTTTGCTTTTAACACATGCTCGCTCATTATGCAGATGGCATAATGATCTTGTATTCATCGCTACATCAACGTGGGAACTGTATTCTTAGTTAATTCCATGTTTTCCTTTATTTAGAAAATCTGATTGCTGAAAGTTCTTTGATGTGATGGTTTTGATCGTGGAGGGCTTTCACTCACCATTTACAGAACTGTCTTAATGTGCTTATCTCTTCAGGAAAAGTGATGTTAAAACCTTGTGTTACGTGTTCTGCCCATACCAGCTCCCAATAAAACAAGAAAGTGGGTGGTATGTCAGTGAATTAATAAAATAAATAGCATATTTGTGCATATGCCTAAGAAGCTATTTGCCTTTTCTGAACCAGTAATTATACAACAGATTGAGAGTAACTGACACATTAGAAGTGAAATATTACGTCAGTATATCAGAATAATTTTTAATTAAGGAGAACTACCAAAGGTACAGCACTTAAGAAAACAAAACAAAAAGTTGTCACATAGCTCCAGCTATTGCAGAGAATTGTGTTCCCTGAGCTGTCTCTTGGTTGTTACAACCTGGAAAACGCTGTTCCCTGAACTAAACATACTCCCTGCCAACTTTGCCAGCTTCGGTATTGACATTAATTAAGCAGTGGTCCCCTTTTCTGATCTCTTTCTTTAGCTTTACAGAACCTTCAGAGATGAAAACTTGTAAACGGCATGTTTTGGTGGCTAAATAAGAAATCTGTTCCTTGAGGATGGGGCAACAGCAGGGAAGTACGTGAAAGGTGCTTCTGCCCACGGTACCAGTGAAGTAGTATTCTGGTCTGTAAGCCAGCGACGAAGGGAGAACGAAGCCTTGTCCTCTAGTCTTCCTTAAGCAGAGCAATCCAAAGGTTCATACACTGTAGTCTCCAAACTTTATTACCCTGTATGAAGTTCCTCAGAGTTACTCGTGTGCACACACCTGCTTTTTTTTGCACGAACATGGACTTTAGCCTCGCAGACACAGGTTTATTTATAGACAAGACAGGTTTGCACCCCCTGTACACATGGATTACTGATTTGTTGTTGATGTTGTTTAGACCTCATCCTGTGAAGTCCCCATTTGCTATGCATGGCATTAAACAGAGAAGTGGTGTCAAACAGCACTTAGGAAATGGGGTGAGTTATCTGTTCAGCTATCATTTGAGTAAGACTAGCCGTTGGTACAGAGGAGGAGGGGAATATATGATCACAGCTGCTGATTACATATTCTTGACTCAGAAGGAAACCAAAAGTATAGTCACAAAGGCAAGAATCGAGGCCCCCCACCTCAAGCCTGGCTGCAAACCTGGAAATACAGTAACACAGGCTACATGACAACTACTTGTTTTAAGTTTAGGAGCATCTTTATATGTTAAAGAACAACCCTTGTGTTACATAACATGCCTTTCTGATTAGGTAGATGGTCTGTCACATAAGCATAAAAATATAACACTTTCTTATGACAGTAGTGCAGTGGTTTAATTTTTGTACATCAGGTTGTGTATGCAGAGCCATTAATTGCTTTCTTATGCATGAAGATACATTTACAGCATGCCTCATGTTTCCTCCTGCCTCCTGATCTGTTTTGCCAGAAGTTTTGAATTCCCAAGTCTACCCAAATTGCTTTCATGCAGAGAAATCTGAAAACAAAGTATTTCTTTATTTACTGTCCACATACTGTTTAAGAACTTTAAATT
This sequence comes from Buceros rhinoceros silvestris, assembly GCF_000710305.1. Classification (NCBI taxonomy): domain Eukaryota; kingdom Metazoa; phylum Chordata; class Aves; order Bucerotiformes; family Bucerotidae; genus Buceros; species Buceros rhinoceros. Next base: position 24,664 of record NW_010401977.1, read on the forward strand.
ACGAGGCCTTGATTTAGAGAGCATTTGCTAGTACATGCTGTACAATTTTAAGATTACTAAAAGCAAGTCTTTTCACAAGTATCACATAATTCACTGCAATGAAGAGGCAGGCAGTAGAAGGCTACAAGGATTTGTCTGGTGTTTTGTCCAAATTAAGAGTAAGTTCAGCCTCATTTTAAGAGACAAGTGTTTTGTGAAGAGGTGCTTTGTTCTGAAAGGCTGAAGACAGAAGCAGCAGGTTGGCTTTGTGAAATAAGACAGTAACAATGATACAGATAAAGTCAGTACTAATTAGCTGCAGACTCTTGTTTTTGCAGTTAATGGTTTTTATCTGCTGACTGATAGGCACCAAAGATACCCATCCTCAGATCTCGCTCTCTCCGGTGTCTTTGAACACCGCTACATGCCTCCACTAGCTGCCTTGCACAGCTGCTCACACTCCGATTTCCCATCCAGCTTTCTCTTGCCTCTCCTTTTGTGTCTAATGTATTCTTAGAGGTGTTGATCCTGGTGGTGATGACAATGTGAATTGCAATGACATGGAATTAGCTTACTGCACGTTGGGACTCCTGCCTGCTGGCGGTGCTCTAGCTCCATGTCTCCCAGCGTTCGGGCAGTTTCAGAACCAGATTTTCTCTATGATCTCAGAGGTAATGGCATAACTGGAAGGCACAGAGATGCCTCTGCCTGACCCTTTCCATCATATGAACATTTCATAAACATGCACCTCTAAATTTTCACTGTTTCATTTCAAATTTAGGAAGATCAAGGTCTACAAGGTTGGATAGAAATTCCCTGTCTTTCACTGAGGTAGAGATAAAAAGATTCCTTAGTTCCACAAGGAAGTTATTTCAAAAAATCATGCTCCTTCGCTATTTTTTGCTTGAATATAGAATGCTGCGTTGCTGCCTACCTGGAGAAAACAAGCAATTAGGAAAAAACATTTGCTGTGGTAAGTTCTAGTAGCCCCTCTCAGCTGCCTCTGTAGCTGAAGAAGAAAGTTGTTCTTGGCATAGATACGGTGAAGCAGTAGCCTAATTTGGCTTTTCTAGACAGTGAGTAAAAGAAAGTTATTCTCTCAGTGACGGCTGAAGAGGAACTTCCTTGTCTGCAACATCAGCCTTTGGGAATACTCACCGTCATGCAGTAAGGTATTATAAAAAGAGAAAAAGCGTTAAATACACTTAGAGCTGAAGAAGGCCTGAGATGACTCCCACAGCTGCATGCTATTGGCAGAGGAAATTCTCTGCTTCTTAATGCACTTACCCTGAATCACACTTGGGTGTTTTTCTCAGGGTGCACTTGAGCAGTTCTAAGTCGTACACATCAACAGTCATGCAAAACTCAGCTGAGGACTAACATGAACCCTAACAAAAGGAGTGCTAACAGGCCCTTGCTGCCTGTTCTTGCGGCAGGAAATCACTGTTTACCCTGATTCTCCCAGCTGCACCTTTTCACTGCTTTGATTATCACTCCTCAGTATAATGGTCCCTTTGGGGTAGAGCCTTTCAGCAGTGCAGCTTTTGAGGGTGGAGAGGTGCTGCAATTGCTACCCAACTGCTTGTATCAAATGGGATTGGGTTGAGTGAACAAACTTGAAGGGAAACGTGTAATAGCAGGTGCATGTAAGCGGGGGGTCTGTAGCGCTGCCTCACCTGCAGCTTCTTCTACTTCTGACTATGTAAGTCTAAAGAAATGTTCATTTCTCTGGATGTCAGTAGGTTTACCTGTGCTTAACTGTTAATTCAAGTTAAATTAGTGAATTGGAGTAGCTGTGTTTCTGATTCAGTGTGTGGGTCCTTATTAAAAAGAAATTACCAAACCTTCATCCTGTTAATTTAAACCCTACTCATTGTTATATCCATTAGTACTTGGCTGCAATGTTTATATGTTAATATAGAGTAGCCTCAGGTCCGTCATGTTTGGTCTCTGGCTTTGTCATTCAGTTGCAGCTTACTCCCACTGTGCCTCCTTACAATTGTAGTGATTATAGCAGTAATGTGTTGAAAGAGGTGTGCTGCTTATTATACCCATTACAGTCAATGAGACCTACTCTCTATATTTAAATCTTTTTCTAGAATGTTCATTTCTGACTTGAATCATTAACAGATACAGAACAAACTGTATCTGTAAGTGCCTGTTAGGCTTGAAGGTGAATATTGCCGTGTTTGAACAGTGGAATCATGGATTTATGGATTTTCTAAGTAAATCTCTCTTCAGCAGTGCCTTCTTTGTTTGTAATCACAAGAGAGGAATAGCCTCAAATAAAAGCTGTGTGTGTCTTCATAAACAAATACATAAAATTGCAAAACAAGACAAACCCCCTTGGAGTAACTGCTTAGAGCAGATACTTAGCTGTGGCACTACGAACATTCGTATCAGCAAAATAGCAGATAATAAATAGATTTCTGTCGCCATCCCTGAACAAGAAGGTTTATTCTCTTCTTGTGCACAGTCATTTGAATAGGGAGTAGATCTACTTTTGTCATTGTTTTCAAAACAATGTGAATACTGTCTAAATTTATCTAAACTCCTAAAAGTCCTGCTGCGAGCCTTCCTGATAGAGTAAATATTTCTGGATTCCTGCCCCTTTCGCCATTGCACAAACACCAAATTTACTGTGTTCCAGATTTTAAGGTTTCTATTTCAGAGCCAGTTCTAATTCACCCATGATATACAAGCCTCCCCGTATCAGGCAGGTTTAGGGCTACGCTGCATAGCACTGGATCGGTGAGTGTGATGGAAACGTGCTACTGGTGCCAGTAGCAAGGTCATGTGTTGGTGCCTTACCTGGTGATTTTAGGTTGATGCGAACAGGTAGATATTGTGAGAGTGATGAATGAGCATAGTCCTGTGCTACAATTTATTGCTTATGAAATATGTAATGACGGTGGTGATGTTAAGGTGGAGGATGGTTATGATGAGTGCACTTGCAGCAAGCTTTCCTGTGCTTGTGGTTTCTGGAAAAATTAATTTTAAACCAGAAGATGCTTGTTTTCCAAGCAAATTGAAAACATCAAAAGCTCTGTTTTTCTCTTTGGAGCCAATTTGATAGATGTTGTTTTCATTCATCAGTGTAAAATCTGACTTGAGCTGTGACCCCATTACACAGCAGCCTAGGAAAGGACTGGTGAAACGTGCAGCTGTGCTGCTCCCCATGTAGTGAGCTTCCCCTGTGGGCTTCACCCATAGCTCTGGCCTTAAGAATCTGCTTTATCTTCCTTCATCGATGCCTCTGCCCACTTAATGTACATTGCTAGCTGAACCACTTGAAAACAAGGCTGTTATGTTAATCTTTTATGCTTCAAAACTGAGCTGAACAGCACCATCTGAATGTTCTTCACAGAGATGTACGTGGACAGGAATTCTTATTCGTCTTTGTAGTGTTTTTTGAAAGGTATTTTTTCCCTCTGCTTTTCACCTGAAAGCCTGTTGAATGTGGACGTTGTGTTTTACTTGTGATAAAAACTGAGATCCATGCCAGAGCTCTTCTGTAGAGGGAACCTGGAGAGCCCTGCTGTGATATGGTGGCAACATTTACAGTGACGGCTGGAGATGACCTTCAGACTGCTCATACAAGCCGTGTGCAGCCTCCTGCGCTCTGTAGCCCACTGAATACTGTCCAAATGCCTGTGCCTTCTGCAGAAGGGATCATCTTATATCAACCTGGTATCAGTCTTGAGTGCAGCTTGCCGCTACTTCCTGGCGACAGGAAGAAACAACTGCTCTGGAACTGTTGCACCCATGCTTGATGTCTCAGTGCCCAGGTCACCTGGTTTCTCTCACGCTGCCTCAGAGGTGTGGAATTGAGATGGGTCTGGGCTGCCCAGCAGAGAGGTTTCCAGTGCATTTTGTGAAGCAGTATTCCTCTGTTTTCTGAGCTTCAAAATCACCTTAACGGTTTAGGTATAGCTACCAAAACAAACAGCTAACCCTGGCCCCAAATTAGGCTTCAACAAATAAAAGCATCTTGTTTCAGTGAAGAGGTAATCACAAGGTATTTGTACTAATGGCCCTACTGATGACACTGGTTGACTACAAAATTCTGTGCCTGGACTTTGTAATTTATCCATTAGGACAAGTGCTTTCAATTACAAAATATTTAGACTCTTATTGATGGGGAAAATTGAATGCATAGTGCTGAATTTTACATGAAAGAAGCAAAACTGGCTGTAATTTGCAGAATACGCTGTGTTGACTTAGCAGGATAACTCATGCTCCTGCAAATTCAAATATTTGTCTGAGTATGTGAGTGTTTTCTAAAAGTCTTTGAGCAAATGGTAATCCTACAGTGCTCATGAGTTTTTCTTGCAGAAAAACTGGATCAGTAAATCCTTATAAATGGCAGCTTTAGATGAAAAGGATATTACCTCAGTCTGCTGTTTCTCATACTGTCTAGGGAGAAACTGCACGTATCTTGTTCAGCCCAGCACTCCTACCAAGGAAGAAATGTTTCTTCTTATGAACAGATTAAACGTTAGCTTAATAGTGACAGCTCTGAAAGTGTTCACATTTCACGGCAGTTACGAACGGGGGCAGGTTCTCGTCAGACAGAAATGTGGCTGGGGTTGCTGGCACATGTGGGTGTGATGTCTTTGTTCTGCTGTAGGTGCACACCTAAAGGGTGCACTGCTGGGAGATGATAGTGGTTTGGGGGCCTTCTGCTGATGTTCCTGTCCTGTGTTTCTCTTACGTGAGTCCTGTCTTGAGCCTCAGCTCTGTCCCTGAAGGCTGAGGATGGCTGAACTTCCAGCACTCCCCGCTCAGGGAAGCGTTACGGTCTGTCCCACAGCACCTGCTTGCAGAGGCGCTTCCTTCCAGCGTGGTCCTGTTCACTTGCATTTCACACCTGGGGCTGGAGCTATTTGCATTCGTTCGCTACCTCCTGTTGTGGGGTTCAGTCCCATGGAGACTATTTCCTTCCCCTCCCATCACAGCCATGCCCTGATGGCTGCCGTCCTGGCTCCGTGCAGATTACTGCACCAGGGATTTCCAAAGTGCGAGTTAGAGTTGGGGATCTGGAACTGGGGCTGGGCAAACCCACCATCCGTCTCCATGGATAACCTGTGGGGAGGAGCTGCACCTTCACCAGCTGATGACAGAAAGTTGAGAGATCTCTGAGGGATTTTTTGGATTCTTTTCCCATCATATTTTCATGTGGGATTTTTGCTGATTTTTGTGTAGCTCTGTGGACAGCATGTAGAATTAGGAGGTTTTTGCCTAGCATTAGACTCTCTTTCTGGCTTCGTTAGTCAGAGCACCAGGACTGTGGTTTGACATGGCACGGTGCTCTGACAGAAGAAACACATTCTAAGTGATGTATTCAGATTGTTTTATTCAATACATGTATGTTTTGCTTAAAGGCAAAGCAGAATATGAATTAGTCTTGTCTAAAATCACTTTTAAAAAGAGACATAAGTAGGATATCAGGTGCAATAAGAGCTAAACACACAATAACCTGAGGCAGAATATCATGGCAAACCATGCTCCAGAGTGTAAAGGTACATAACACTGACAACAGGTAGAGTGTTTTTACAACAAGTAGGTTCAGACTTCCCGCACCACGAAAGGCCAGCTGTGTGGTTTCCCATGCTGATTCGTTCCAGTTCATCTTAACATGCCACATCAGGGGCTGCAGAAGTAAGGCAGGCTGAGCTAACAGAGCAGATCTTCCTACTGCTGAACTGTACTTTGTGAGACATGGATAAGACTGAAAGCATTCAGGTTTAGCTTACTTGCCAGATGTTGGGATTTTCTCTGATCTCCACCTGAAATATGGGAGGAATTTCATCTGTGCCTGTTCTGCCATGTGCTCACAGTCACCTAGGTGGGGTTTTTAATTTTGTTTTTTTAAATTAAGGGTCATGAGATTAGGTGAGTGTTGGAAAAGTGGGAGTGTTGGCAAGGTGGAAGCCTGGGGAATGGGATTATGGGAGGAAATGAGAACCCAGTTAGGGAATTTAGGGTGTGATCAGAGGGCAAGGGAAATAGGGGGCATGAGGTTGGTTTGGGCTGATGGGCAGAGTGTGGCTAGAGCACAGGGAGAAACGGCTCTTGGCCCTGGGAAAATTATTCACTCCACAGGACTGGGAAATTAGATTGCTCCTTACATAGGCTGTAGGGTGGTGAGAATAAAACAGTTGAACATGGGCCATTTGCAAACTGTGGGACACGAATTCCCCATGGACAGTCAGAGTTGGGCTCTGGAGCCAATAGCATCAGCCTGAGTTGTACCAGGACTAGTGTGTGGGTGCAAACTGGAGGCAGAGTAGATTGGGAAGCTCTGGTCTGGATAACTGTCCTAAACTGACAGAGGGGAGCCCCAGAAATAACAACCACCTAGCACCATCAATCAAATGAAAAAAAAAAGTCTTAAGTTAAATGAGATCTTTAAAATGTTTGAAATCAATAGTCAACTCTGTTTAAGGCTCCTCCTCCAAGTGAGATACCAGAAAGGTGCTAAGTACACTTTAGAATGGTTTAGAGTTTTCAGTCTGGCACTGTTTGTGAATCTGCCGTGTGTGATGTACTACACGCAAACTGCGTCAGCCTTTGCCCAGTTACAACAGGCTGCTTGAAGGCCACTTACAAGGTTTATTCCTACAAAAAGCAGAGGCAAAGTCTAACTTATTGAGCTGAAGTTGCGTTCCTTACATGCCGCTACCTTGCACACAGAGTTTGAAAATGATTGCGAATAGCGTGCTGCTTTCTTGTTGCCAGTGCAGGAAGGTCCATCCACTGAACTCAGGGTAAAGCCCTTTAGCTATAGAGACTGACCCATGACACGTATTTCTCAATGCATAGAAATCATACCTGCCATGCTCATCCTATTTCTTCCAGGAACCTAACTTAGCTGAATGGATATCTCTAAAGATTCCATGCAGCTTTTATGCAAAGCTGAATTAAAACTATTTTGCATTTTAGCTGTTCCTTTTGTTCAGGTCTGTGTAGTCTTCAAAATTTTGTAGGGGTAGCTCTCGTTAGTGACAATTTATCTAAAGGAGATTTCTGTGACTTATTTTATTGACATACCAAATACCATATTGATCAGTGCATTCCAGGTTAAAAAGCATAATTAAAAATTTGAGGATATAATACCCCTATATCAGAGTAAGTAATGTAAATGCCTTTTTCACGTGAGTCACTTCTATCCAGCAGCTGTTTAAGTCGCACTATCACTGATACAGTAGCTGTTCCTTTTCACTTTACGGATTTCTGCTGAAAGAATACTTCAGTATGAGAGGAATGTTTTCACCCTTCAAAAATTCGAGTTTCTTTATAGCGAGCAGCATAAATGTTAACCTATTCTTTTAGTAAAAGGTGGAGGCATGGGAGCAAGTGTAGAGCAATGCTGTTACCTGTTGGTGTTTTGATTTCTCTTGCAAGTGAATAGCTTTCCATAGAGGTTACTAATGGAATCTTTTAGAAAACACTGACTTGTTGATAGTGGCTCAGAGATGAAGCAACAGGTACAAATGAATGGTAGAGAGAATATTTTTTCAGTCTCTGAAAGGTAGTATTTCCTTTCAGGATTCATTTTTCCAACAAGTTTCTTAAGCTATTTTGTGAGCCATTCTGGATTTCCTTCTAACTTTTAACATAATTTCAAATAATTTAGTTGAATCTAGTTTTCATTTGAATAGTATTAGTCAAAGCATCAAGTAGAAGGTTATTTTTTCTTTCCTGTGCCCTTCCTTCAAGCACTGCTTTTAAAGTGGAGCTGCTGTGTATCTAGACACACACATATATCCATACAGCTCTTGTGTGTGTATCCTCTCTCTATCCTCAACACCAAGCTAGAGTTTCACAGCATGCACTGCCCCATACTCATGCCATAACAGCAACACACTATTTCTTTAAAAGTCTTTCTCATCTCCAGGCTCCGGAAAGCATAAATGAGTGGGTCAATTACTGAGTTGCACATTATCAAGACCAGATAGGTGTTGAAGTGTGAAGTGTAGCAGATGCAGTATGGATTCATTGGGCAAGAAATTATGAGAATGAGGTGAAGGAAGAAAGGTGCCCAGCAAACAATGAAGACACCAAGTAATATAGTGATGGTGACAGCTCCCTTCATGCAGGTACGTTGGTAGGGCACCCCATCCACGGGGAGGGCTGCGATCCGCTTAACGTGCAGGCGTGCAAACAGGAACATGTGAACATAAAGGGAGGCCATGAGAAAGAGCATGGTAAAGAACATGGTGATGAGGCAGACAATGACAGTTTTGCTTTCTGAGTAGGCAATGAACATGATGCCACAGATGATGCAAGCAATCCAAATGACCACAATCAGGGTTAAAGCTTTCTTCACAGTCATGATGCTGTGGTAACGGAGAGCATAGAAAATAGTTATGTACCTGTCAATGGCTATAACCAAGAGGTTGCAAATTGAGGCTACCAAAGAAATGCAAATCATCGAGTCAAAAACATTGTCCATATGCTGAATAAAGTGGTCGTCAATGATCAAATAGCCGTTGCTCAAGATTGCAATCATGATAGTTTCCAAGGCATTTGACATGCTCACTAACATGTCTGCCACAGCCAAGCTACAAAGGAAGAAATACATGGGAGAATGTAGGTTTCCATTCTTCAGCACTGCAAGAATGACAAGAATGTTTTCCAGGAGACTGATGATCCCTAAAGTCAAGAAGACCTCAGCTTTTATGAAGACCTGCTCACAAAATCCATTGCCACTTTTGTTGTTCAGAATTGAGTCATTGAAGTCTTCAGTGACGTTAAGCAGCACAGACTGAAATGAAAACGTAAAGTGTGTGGTATTCATTGTCAGCCGAGGAGTTGTTCACAAGTGATTACAGAGCTGGTAGAGCACAGGTTAAAAAAACAAAAAAGAAGGGGAGAAAAAAAAAAGAAAAGTCAGCAGAAGTCCTTCCAAGTTGTTGCCGTGCACGTGGGACGGAATCAAGCAGGACTTCTCGTTAGTCACTTTTACAAGTAGAAACATAAACCAATCTGCATTTACAGTGAGATCTGTATCAGTCACAGGCTGCTCTTCTCCTTTATAAGAAAGTGCCCTTCAAATCTTGGAGGCATCAAACAGTTTTCTCTGAAGGGAAAAAGCAGCAGCAGCAGCAGCACCTCACTGGTTCTGGCTCTCCCGAGGATTCAAAGTGAGGAGTTTTCTCATCTGCTGTCCTCTGTGGGGCGGGGAAGCTTTGTGCCCAGTATGTTGCAGCTCGGCGAAGTATTTCTTGCTATTTCAGTTGCAAGAAAGGAAAAGAACGAAGGGATTTATACATGCGTGAAAGGAAAAACAACTCCTACTTAACGCTGCGTGCAGAGCATTGGCCGACAGAGAGCACGCACCTTCCTGACTGGCAGCTGCAAACCCAGGTACAGCATCCCCACCGCCGGCTCCTCCGGCAGATCCCAAACTGTCTGGCGCCCTCTGCAGATAGCCGATAGGATGGGTTTGCCTTACAATTCGTCTGAAAAAAGGCATTTTCATCCAGCAAAACTTTCTGTCCGCTCTCGGCAACGGGTCCTGTCCATGGACGTGAGAAGGGGCAGGCAGCTGACGGTGGTGGGTGCTCACGGGCAGGCAGGATGCCCGTACACTGTCCTGGCCTCTGCTCCTCTTCTGCTTAGAGTCAGAGCGACTCTTGCATGGTCCAAATGATGTCACTGAGCCCTGTCTGAGCTAAGTTCGGACAATGTCTCCCTTGAGAATGTCCTGGGCTCACTTGGCTTTGGACCTTGTGGTTAAAGACAACCACCTGAGGGTGAGCTGTAGCACAGATGGAGTGTGGGTGCAAATAATAAGCCCGTGATACAGTTGCTGAGGTGTTCCAAAGGCTGTCATTAGCTGGATAATGTTGGTGTCATCAGAGACAAGCTCCTAGGGATTTCAGTCGTTGCTTACAAGTGGTTTGGGTTTTGTTTGTTCATTTTGGTTCCTAAACTCCTTGCTCACAAGTGCAGGTATGAGTCTCCACACTGTGCTCCCGCTCTGCTGTGACTCTCCACTCCACTCTCCGCTCCTCAAGCTCAGTCAGCTTGAAGACTTAACCAGCTCTTGCAAGTTGATCATATTTTTTTTTTCTTTCTCCCCATCTTCAGAAGTGTGCAATGCTGTACAGGCAGAGAAGGGTCATCCCAGGAGGGCTGGTGTCTCAGCTGGTTACTAAACCAGTTACATGGAAGTTAGTTTGTAGCTGAATTCAACTTCCAAACCAGATCTGACAGCACCGGTTTCAAGGACCAATTGCCTTGGTTAAACCTTTTTTAAAACAGGTATCTTAAAAACCCGAATTATTTCTCCTACGCCTCTAATCCCATGGCAGGGAAAAGGTATTTCCTCTGTTCCAGTGATGCAGTTATGGATTTAAGCCTAGAGCAGCTATCTTTGTGCAACGAGCCCCAGCTGCTTCTTGCCAGCTTTCTTGAGCTGAAGGAGTGCACTCCAGACAGTGATTTCAGGACATACTGACTACCGCTGACCTTGTAAATGTTGTCTTTCCAAATGAGGATTGCCCATCTTTGCAAAGCTGGACAAATGTCCCTCCCTGACACCTCCTTGTGTAGGTTGTATTCTCCCAGGGTGAGGACAGGATCAAAGGCAGAGCTGCCATTCACGAAGGAGAGCTCACCCTGGAGGAATAGCATCCTCCTGGGCTTGGATCTGGGTTACCTGCTGATGGACGGACACTTGTGGTTTAGGCACCCACATGTAAACCAATTCATGGGAGTGCTTTTCCATTTATGTTCCAGTCCTGTCTTCCCCATCTGGTTAGTCTCAGCAATATGCTGTGTTAGTCCTATAAATATTGACTCCACAATGCTCCATCCCTTGTTGCCACACCATTCAAAAAACCACTGCAGATTTCCTTGCCTTTCAGCTGAGTCTGACGACAAGAAGTCATTAAATATGTCACATTGTGAATTTCTGACAGTAGGAATCAAGCTACCATTACCACTGAGATGTGATTTGAAATTGAACATTATATACCAAAGTGGATTAATGGCACTCGTAGCTTTGCCATTAAGCGCTAAAAATAGTGGGCTAGGGCCTCGTGTACCTGACTGCAAGCTCAAACTAACTCTAAGGTCTTTGCAAAAGTGGGAAGAAGCTGTGTTTGCACAAAAGGCAGCAACAGGTTAGGTCTTGTTTTCAAAAGGCGTAAGGGGATGTCTCTGCAGAGCATTGGAAAACCTACAGGATCTGAAGTCTTGCAGTGTATTTTGCAATAACGTGTAATAAGTTGCTGTCCCTCAGCAGTTAGTTCCTGCTTCATTTCCAGAGCTACAGTTAGCGATCGTGTCTGTTGCAGCACAAAATAGACAGGTTGCTCTAGTACCCCTCACAGTGTGCAGTGATTTGTCCTGGCAATTGCTGTGTTACAGCTGAGGAGCAGCAGCTTGTGGTGATGGTAGACGTTGATATCCTCAGTCTCCTAGATAGTGAAGTCCCCTTGTCTAGGGTATGGGATTAGAGCCATGGCAGTTGTTGCAACCCAGGACATATAAAGTTAGATAATATGTGGTTTAGGTCCTTCCTCCACTAAAACCTGGTGAAAAGAAGATTGGAAAGTAGGAGACGTGAGATGTCCGTGTGTACACCCCAAGTTTTGCCTTGTGCATAGCTTATTCTCACCTCTTACACCCAAGGCGCTGAGGGAAGACTGTGAACTGTTGCCTGGGATGCGCTCAAGGCTGTTGTTCAGAGGACGTCCGTGATGGAAGCCATGCATGCTGACTGGCACCAGTCTAGTTTTGGATCTTTGGGCTTTGCTGGGTTACGGTGAGCCAGTAAGCTCATGGCACACCTGAATGTTCCACTGAAACTCTGTTAATATACAGAAAGTGTCATTTTCTGTTCTAAATTGATGAGTAAAATGCCCTTCTCACCTCTTGTCTTGGGCTCTGCAGTCCGTGATTAATGTTATGTTTCATAGCCTCCTCTGCAAGTGTTGTGAGGGAGTGTTTACCTGACACCCAGGGAGCAGTGTTGTCTTTCTGCTGTGTTCTTGTTTATTTTCTGGACTCAAAAACCAAACTCACTGTTGAAATTATGGACATTGTTTTTTAAACTCCTGGTGTGCTGAACAAGAGAAGTCCTTGGTTTCTGTCCCTGTAGTTGCTATGCAACCGTCAGCTACTCTCTTTAGTTCCTGATGCCATCTCAAAGTCAGACAGTGGCTGGGGCCATTGGTCGCAGGAGAATAGGTGCCTGGGAAGGGAAAGCATCTCTTACAGCACTCGGTTCAGTCACTCGCTGTATCAGTGATCATTGATCATCTCTTTCTCATATTTTATTCTTTCAGCTTCCATCCCTAAATCCCTGAACCAAATTGTTCCTCATAGGTGGAGAGGAGCGTATGTGTTTTACCAGTCTGGCATGACTTTGTTTCGCTTAGACTATCATGTTTGTTATGATCATACAGATGGTAAGTAATTGCTGTGGTTTGGGCCTCCACAATTACCCTTCTCCTTTCCTGATTTTTTGTTAATATATTTCTTATGATGAGTCTTCACACACCCTAAAGCTTATAGGGGCAAGGAGTGATTTTTTTTTTTTTTTTTAATTTTTTTTTAAATGCTTATTTTACTTTGTGTTTTACTATGAGAACCTAACCTCCTGTACGCTGACTCTGAATACAGCGGCACTCTTCAGCCTCCAGAGTGTTGTACTGGAGGTGGGTTGTGGACTGCGTGTTCAGGATCTTGCTTAGCTGAGCAACAGAAATCTTTTGAAATGCACCTAGAGTTCAAACCTTGTATTGGTTCTGTATATAAATACTAGAACTTGGGTAGACCGCTACTTTTAAAACCAGTTCTTTAAGTCTGACATAACTAAGACAGTTTTTGAGGGAAACACCCTTCTGTGCTTCTATAAACAATAATTTCAAAAACCTCTAAGGTTTTAGCAGTTTGAATGCCAGACTGCAAACATGGACTTTGGATTTCATTATGAAAATATCTTCTGAACTGTGGAGGTGTTTGAACTCGATCAACACCAGCATCCTGACCCTGAAGATTTCTAGATGCTGAAGATTTCTGCTTCTCAGCCTGTGCACATCTCGGGTTTGGCTGATGGAGCTCCTTGTGCCTAAGCCTGAGCAGGGTCCTAAACTAGCTGGACAGACACCTACGGGCACTCTCCTCACTACACTCTGTATTTGTGACTGGGTTTGACAATATTTAGCAGTGGTCACCTCCTTTCAGAATGGGTTCAGAGGAAAATGCATCTTTGCTGTTTGTATTCTGGGCTACTCATTAGAGGGTGTGCAAGATCTGATTTCCATTCCTTTTTTTTGCCTAAAAAGATGAGACCGTTTCTCTTCAGGTTCACGTTTTCACCTACTGCCAGCATAAGCTTTGATTTGGCAGGGTTTTGCCCTGTACTTTCGGGGCAGTGTAGAGCCCTGTGAACTAGCAGACCATTTCTTTCACGGTGTCCTCTAATACACACTTGCCATCACGTCTGCTTATCTGTCAGTGCTAGGGCTGTCCTTTGCTACCTGAGGCTTCCAAACTTAGAATTATTATCTAGCCCATGAATCTGTAATGTTGGTAATGAATGTTCTGTATGCTTAACTTCAAGCAGATGGATCCTTAGAAGGATATGAGTAGTGTTTCTAAAATGTCAGGGCAACCCACCCCAAGCCCACATAGATGAGAGGGGCTAAATGTGGAAATTAGATCAGTCAGGATGTCTCTTACTGAGGCAGCTTTCCTCCATGTTCTTTATCTCATCATTTTACCCTAAAAAACTCCCTTTCTAAAAAAAAAAAGCTCTAAACAAGAGGATGTCAGCACGATTAACAAAATATTGGCTGTGATGAAGTCAAAAAGGTTTAGCTGTTTAAACTACCAGCAGAAATAAACCATTTTCTTTGGTAAAACCTCATGTTTTACAAAACAGTTAATATTGTAAGGTTTCTTTTTTAATGTTACGATTATTACTCAGTTGTTTTTTTGCTAGTTAAACTATTTAATCTTCAGGGAAAGGTAAAGAGAAAGTGACATCTACTGCTGAGTGTGGATAATGGAGTTTTCTAGAGAGAATTCTCTTGTGAGGTTGTATGAAAAACCTTGTTTAACACTTGTCACAAGATTCAAGCTGATAATGGGTGATAAATGTGTATCATTTTGTTTTATTTTCTCTTTCTTTCAACGATAGTTTGTGCCAGACAAAATTGGAAATTTTAAAGGAAGATAGAAGATAATAAACAGATGGTTGGTCCCATGCAGCAGGCAATTACCACTCTCCTGTGGTTCCAAGTAGCCAAAATAGTGAGTGAAATACTCCTGAAGACCTCTCCTCAATTTTATTCTTTATAGGAAGGGACTTAACAGATAAAATATTTAATCTTAGCAAAGCAAAAGCAAAGTACACTGGTTTTGAGTTCTGTGCACGTTTCTGGAGTGTCTATTACTTTACAGGCTTTGATTTGGAAATATCTGTAAATGTGCTTGAATTCATCATCTGGGCCCTTCGTGATGGTTACTCAGCTCTCTACTGACATGCAGAGCTCTTCTGTGCTGCAGAGCTGCCTTCCTCGAGTTTTAGTTGTTGATAATAGAATACCTGACAAATGCAATAAATTCAACTTCCTATATTATTCACCAGATGACTTGTAGATCATGAACCTCTTGAGTATTGACTTAGTTCAAGAAAAACGCTGGTTTAATATTTTTTGCTGAAATCATGAAAATATCATCTGTTATGATAAATAATGGGCTGTTTTTTACCTGGAGATTATCAAACTCCGACAAAACTGGAATTAGGAACCTCCCAAGGATCTGGCAAAGAGGACGTACAATGGCACTGCTGTAAACACTCAGATGATAAAGTGCTGTCTACTAAAATGGTGTGTTGCTCTTGAATGCTTAGGGTAACAGTTTTCTAAGAGCGTTTTTAGTACTGTCGGATTCACAGACTGCAGAATCACTTGCAATATTAGGTATCAGATGCAATACTGGAAAGATTTCAGTTGTGTTCTGAGAAACTGTAGTTCATACACTTCACAGTGATGTCCAGAGCTAGTAACATCTGAGGCTCACTATGATCTGAGGCAAGAATGAATCTGGCATCAGCTGAGGTCAGTGAAGTTGCGTGTGTCCGTACCAGATCACGGGAAGAGATTTTCAGACTGGAAGAGTAGATCCTCACCTGACAGAACTGACTGAAACTCTGCTGAAGCAGTTTGCATTATTTAGGATCTGACCCACTGAATTTTCTTTCAACCCTGCCTGGAGCAAAAAGTACCAGTACTGCCGATGAAGAGGTGGCCTGCCAACCTCTGTGACGAGTGCGGAGAAGGAACAGATAACAGCGATTGCAATGAGGTAGCATTCAGGTGAGCGTGTCTATAATTTCAGCCAGTTAACATGTTAATTTTAACAGACTCAACTTTGGACGTTGTATACGCTTTTCCTTCTCATCCAAGGGCAAAAGGAGACAAAGTAGACCTGATTGCAAAACACTTACTAGCACCTGCAGGTGCTTTGTCGTGTTCAAGGGATTTTAAGTGCTTTAGAATAATAATAATCAGTATCAGTTTTGGCCTCTCATTTACAGGGTAGAAGACAAGCTGACGTGATTGAGCCAGCTGTGTTCTGCTATTCAGCCTCATCAGTGCCGAGAATCCCTGGAATATCTTCCTCATCTCCCTGGAAGCCCTTGTCTTCGTAAATCTCATTGCCCTGCAGTGCTGGGGCTGAGCAGGGGGTGCCTTTGGCCTTTTAAAGCCTAATAACCTGATGCTGCTGACTGACCCCATTCCTGGCACTGCAGGTAACAGGAAGACTTTGGAGGCTGGCAAGCTTTGAAGGTGATTTTACTGAGCTGTCAGATGCTGTGGGTGGAGGGACATTGGGAGAGATTTTTCTGCTTAGAATGTCTCAGTTTGTTGCTGTACTTGGAGCCCACTGTTGCTTCCGTGCAAGTCATACAAGGAGGACAGAAAAAAACCCCACAACCAGAAAATTGAAGCTGCTTTTTCTCCTGATGCTGCCATGCCTTACACACTGGAGAGTGATTGTGCGCTGTGCCTGTCTCACCAGCCACTCCTAGACCCGCAGAAGTACCAGTCTCCGGCTGTCTAAAATGATGTCTACTTTTGTGTCTGCCTATTTGTGTGTGGCCCCATGTGAAGATTGCAAAAGAAACATCCTTGGCTGACTAAGCCACCTGCAGAAAAAAAAAAGGTATTTACCTGCGGGTATTAACTTGGTTGTCAGTTCGTGTTTTCACATATGGGATTTCCTGGAAATCAGTGGGAAAGGCTGTGGGGTGGGTGGTTTCCTTTTTCTAGCTGCAGCAGAGTGCTCCCTTGTTAAATTGGTTCAAGGATTTCCTGTTCTACTCTTTTTGAGTTTGGAAGAGATACTGTCCTATGGTTGTAAACAAAGTCAGCTTCAGCGCTTTTATCTGTGTTGCTTTTTGCAAATACCTTCTAGAACAGAGTGAGAGCATCTTTATTTACTACTTGCGGTTTGGGGGGAATTAGGAACAGCAAAGGCCATGTCCATCTATCAAACCAACTGCACGTGCACAGTCATACTGCTGCCCTTGGAGACGTTCAAAAGTAAAATGGGACATAAACATTCTTCAGGGTTAGTGAGATTCCCTTTTCTACATTCTGAAATTTGCAATATGAGCCAGTTTTTTCAAGTAATGTCGAACTGCAGAATGTGGATATGGAATATTTTCTGTTAGAAACAGAATCATTTTGATTCGGAAAGCAAATATAGTTCACAAAAACTTGTGAACTTGAAAACAGAAGTGACCACTAGTGAGTCATATCACTTCTTGTTCCCTTTCTTTATTAGTTCATGTGCATAAGGTTATTTACACATCTTTCTTTGTATTTAATAATAGCGTATGATTAGGTGTTTCTGAATAGCACAATTTCCCACTTAACATAAGAAAACAAGCTGATGTTTTAAGTTTTTGTTTGAACTGAATGTTGTCTTGACAAGAAAAGGTGTTGTCCTGAAAAGGTTGGATCTATTGCTCATCTTACACAGCTGCTGACGTCAGAAATAATTAAATTTCTGCTGGATTCACCAAGGGCATCTTTATTGGCTGCTTAGAAAGTTTTGTAACCTTGCTCTTCTAGGCCAGCATCTCAGAGGACGCAGGTGCCAGAACCTCAAACCAAGGAAGCACGACATCAGGAGCTCCCTTGATCATAGTTATCTGAAAGATATTGCCTCACTACCCAACAAATTTCTGCAGAGGGGCAGAGGCAACCTTCAATCCGCTCCTCCTTCCTCTGACCCCGGTCACTTTGAATCTGTGCTCTAACGTTCCGTTTGTCTTCTGGACTCATTATTAATTTATATATAGGGAGATAATAAACATGTCTAAATATTATATATTAAAAATACACGGACATAGTATCACTAAGGATTTTCTTCACGGGAGCCAATGCTGCCTCTCCTTCTCCGAGCAATACCAGCTTGGAAGGCTTGTGTGGACTGTCTGGAGAGCCTGTGTGCTAACGGGGTGTGCAGAGATCTGTCACTGCTATAGACACGCATCCCTGCCTAGTGGGTTATTGTTCCTTCACTGGCTAATTAAATGTCAGAGCAGGAAGGGGAATAAAATACTGCTGTTACCATTTTGCAGTGGAGATGGGAGATTCAATGCCAGGGTACCTCAGTCCCATACCTTAACAGCAAGATACTTTTTTTTTTTTTTTCTCAAATGTGGTTCTTTCCCTCTCACTCCATGAAAAGCAGAGAAGTAAGGTCATTCAGCCTGTGAGTCCGAGCTTCGTGTTTACTCCTCTCTAGCTGGGCAGGTATTTTTCTTGAAATCTCTTCCTTCATTTCCCGTATTAAGTGGGAAGCGACAACTGCATACAGCCAAGCTCTGCAGACTTTCCCTTGCTCTTTCCATTGCCCAGCAAATAGCCTGATGATTAATAACTCAGCGGCACTGAGGTTGGAATTTCAAAAAAGCTCTTAGTAATAACCTGCCACTGGCAAACACTGGTGGCTAAGCTTTCTGGCTAACAGCTATGGCTAAAAATACAGAAGAGAGTGCAGCTGAGTGCTCCCCGCTTTGTAAAATAGAGGACGATGATGAATACTTCCTGGGGGGAAAATTGGCAGGGCAGGGTCTCGATTTAGCCCATTTCAGTTTTCTGTTGCTGCTGCTGCCCAGGACTGGGCTTGCAGGCCTGGTTCCTTGGGGATGCTCTTTCAGGGACAGTGCTGAAAGAGGCTGTCCAAAGGCAAGCTTTACTTCAGTGAAACTCCTCTTTTGAATGCCAATTTTGTCAATTTTTACAGCCAGCATCTGGGAATCTGCCTTTTGTTTGGCTTTCAGAAAAGTTGGGCTTGCAAATGTGCTCTGTAAACTTGTGGTGATTCACTGCCTTGCTTGAGCTTAAATTTACACACTGCGTGTCTACAGAAGGGTGAGGATTTCAGTGAA
The DNA here is from genome assembly GCF_000710305.1 of Buceros rhinoceros silvestris. Taxonomy (NCBI): domain Eukaryota; kingdom Metazoa; phylum Chordata; class Aves; order Bucerotiformes; family Bucerotidae; genus Buceros; species Buceros rhinoceros. The sequence continues at coordinate 43,073 of NW_010401977.1, forward strand.
TTCCCGGCCATTGTGTTTGCAGCACTCCTGTCCAAAGCCTGCACTGGACTGACTGTGTGTACAGCACGGGTGGACAACTGCACACATAGCTTCAGCCAACAGTATCACTTCCCTGAGACACAGCAGCTGTGTTTTGCTTTATCCTTACCCTGTCATTTGCTGACCAAGACTGAAAACTGAGGAGGTGACTGTACCAGAGGCGTCGCAGTACGTGATGCAGTGGCCAGAATGAAATGGGGGGAAGCTTAGAAGGCAGCTGCAATCTCCTGTCATCTTTATGTAATATTTGCTTTTGTCAAAAGCAAAATGCCTGTTTTGACTGATGAAAGGACCAAAGTTTCAAAAGCAGGTTGCAGGAGAAGAGACGTCTTTTTGTCACAGGATGAAAAGGGCCCTGACTCCCCTACCCACTCAGTACCTCGCTGAAAGGATGGAGCAGCTCTGTTCCACGGCTTTCAGAAGAGTGATCGGATTGTTGCCCTCAGAGGCTTTCAGGAGCCAGGATTACTTTACCTCTCTCTTTGATTCCACAGCCAATTTCTTGCTATTTCAAACCCTTCAGCATTTACCACTTGCCCCTGCTGTGCCCCAGCCATTCCCATGAGCTGGTGGACACAATCACCGCAGAGTCCATCGTGTTCTGACTCGCCTCATTAAACCTATATATACGGATCTTCAATTTTAAACTGCTTTGATGGCCCTCTTCTTTGATAGCCTGAAATTAAAGTAGTGTCTAGTGCCATCTTGTGTTGTGAAGAAGTAAATATATAGAGCTCTCATTTATTTTTTAACCTGGAATAATGTGGGTTTTTAACTTGCTTTTCTTAGGATGTGTCGTTGGATGCAGCACCAGTGTTAACAAGGTGAGATCACCAGCGACATTCAGGGGTCTAGAATTTTGCATGAAATATGTTGTAAGCAGTTGAAAAATGAGTTAAAATGTGAATTGTTGTAGTGATACCAACTTCAGCAAAGCTTTCTTGTCTCTAAAGCACAGGCTGTGGGACAAGCAGATGTGAGCAGTGCTGGCTAAAGGCCATCAGGCCACTTGAGAGGAACGTTTCACAGCAAGCACTGCTTGGGTTTGTGTTACTTCACCATGATTTTACAAAGTTGTCCTTGGATGGATTGGCTCAGATCACTTCCAAGCAAGTGATCCCTCCGGGCTGCAGGAAGCAGAGGAGGCAGATGGCAGATGTGTGGCTGCAGCTGGGACAGGGGCAGCTGTGGCTCTCCCCTCTCTGTGGGTGCAGGGTTTGGGGTCGGTGTTGTCATCCCATGGAGCTGAGCAGCCAGCTGGGATGACAAGTCCCTTTCTCCCCACTGAGCAGAGCCTCCAGGAGGACCAGGGCACCGCAGGGCTGCTCTAATAAGGGAAATGCCAGGGCAGGGCTCCTAATGTTTGTTGCATGCAGTGGGACGCTCAAGGGAAATCGCTCAAGTACATGAAGCACCATTATTTTTAGAAACACGTGGGTTATTTCTTTTCTTTTCTTGATGGTGACAATGAGGCATTATCAAAGGCAGAAGGCTGCTGGAAATGTTTTGTTCAAAATTCAGCAACTAAATAGTTTGTGCATTACCAATTCACAAAGGAACAACTAATAGCTCTGTTGCTAATTATTGATTTGCTTTATTTATGTGTCAAACTGCCACTGTGTTTTGCAGAATGTATTGTGCAAAAGTGAAGAATGAGAAAAGAATATTTGCTTTCATAAAAGAAGCAAAAAAAAAAAGACACTTCCATCAATTAGGCACCATGTACTTCTTCATTTTGATGAATAGTTGTATTATCTCTATTTCCTAGCTTTTATTTCCTTTTTTTGAATTCTCCCACTATTCATTCAAAATATTCACATTGAATTAATTATAAAATCAAATTACCTGGAAAAAATTTAAAAACCACATTTCACTGGAAAATATTTCTTTCACAGGATTTCTGGTGAAGTGTATGGAAAATGTTTAAATTTGCCACGTGCCCAGCCAGCGTGGTTGGCACGGGCTTCCCCCGCGCAGCTCTGGTTCCTCCTTGCATGCTGACAATCTCTGGGCATCCGAGTGTCCTGCTGGGCTGGACCTACTGCCACACTGATAGTCCTGCCCAAGCCACCTCATCCCTCCCAGCTCTCTCCTCTCTCCCTTTTTCTTTATTTCAAAATCTCAGCTCTGAACTCGATAATAGAAATAAGACGAAATGGATACCTGCCGGTTCTCTCAGATCTGGATCCTGCTCTCTCTTGACCCTGCCAAGAAATGCTGCACTGGGTTTTGGATGAGTCTGATGTCAACAGGAATAGGTGGACATACACTGTTCATGTTTCATATTGAAATATATGATTTCTGCTTACAATTTGAGAAGCAATTTATAGAGTCATAGAAGGAGCTAAGGTGTATGAAGCTGTGTACGTTGCGAAGGATTTATGGGAGAGAATACTGCAAAAACTGCCAGAATTTGTGTGCCACTCATGTCCTGAGCATCACTAGATGTCACTCTCGACCTGAATTTAGTTTCACAGACTCAACCTGTTGTCAGAAGTTTTAGTTTTAAATTATGCATCTTTTATTCCCCCCCACCTTTTTTCCCCCTTGCATTTAATGCACAGGGGATCTTCCAGTTCAGTGTAGCATAATCTGTTGTGCATAAATATTTTTCTTGCTTAAAACCAGGATCAAAAATAGGTCAAATAGAAATACCTAAAATTCGCAATACTATCAATTTCTGTGCTAGATACTCACTGGGGAAACAGAAAAGGCAAAACCCCTGAGGGTTTCCTTCTAACATGTTTGGTTGGTTTTCCACTTTCATTCAGAACTTGTTGGTGCAGTAACGCTATTTGTCATGTGGAATGAAGAGGGGGGGTGTCCGTCTCAGCCCAAAAGATCTCCTTTGCCTCAAATATGGATTTTTGTTTATGTTAAAAAGCAGAAGAATATGTTTAGGTGATTTATATGATTTAATAATTTTCTCTTTTGAATTGCTAGGGGTTTCTATTTTGATACTTCTTGGTTGCTGCTTTGAGCCAAACTTCTTCAATGAGATCAGAGTATTAAAGGGGCTCTATTAATCCTGAAAATCTAAATAATCCCTGCAATAGAGCCCCAAATGTTCTCTGCCTCTTTAAAAATAAAGGTGCATGAAAGACAATTACCGCTTTAAGGTGTGAGAAGGGCTGGGCTGACCACTCTTCCCTAGTCCCTGTTCCTTCAGTAATTCCCAGCTCTGCTTGTTGACCTCACCAACTTCAGAGGAACAGAGGCGCTGGCTGAGGGTGTCAGCCATGGGCTGGAGCACCGTGGCAGGGCAGCTCAGGTAGCACATGGAAGAGCTGGTCTCTCATCATTGTCAAACTGGTAGCTTTAAAGTAGCAACTACAATTAAATGAAAATTAAAATAAAAGTTCAATTAAAAAGCCTCCAAACCACAAAATTTCCATGGCGGGAGGAGTGGGCAAGAGAGCACATGGATGGATGGATGTCAGTGCTTAACCGGCTCATGACTGCAAACACGTAACGCCAAGGGCAAGCCCAGCATCCTACAGGTTACAGACCTTTCTGCTGGGCTCCTTTGCACCTAGGGTGTCTCTCAACCTGCTGTCCCTTCTTGCTGTGGAGGTCCAGCCTGGGCTGAAGGCACCGTTTTTCTCTTTTGGTTTGGCAGTTTGAGGCACGGTCTCTCTTTTGGGCACTGAGTGGTACAGGAAAGCCCTTCATCATACTGACCCTTAATGTCCGGGTGGTTTTTATCCATATCTCCGCGAGGTCCTTGATGTGCCCATTAACCTAGTCGAAGAAATGAGACAAGCTTCTCCTTTGGAGAAGATGCTCCACTCCTCCTGGTCCTCTCAGCCTTTTTTCCCCTCTTTCCATTAGAAAAATGAACTTCCTTCAGGAACTTGTGTTTTTTTAACCCAATTCTTTTTTCTTGATTTACCTTCACCGTGTCACTCCACATCACTGTGCTATTAACACCCTTCCTACACCACTGTTGTGCTAGGTCAGGACCCCACATTACATGGTGGTGTCATCAGAAGCTCTGGCTTCCCCTCTTTTCCAGCACTGTTCCACAGAAAAAAGAAAGAGCTGGTTTATAAAATGGGTTTAGGCAGTAATTTTGAGGTCAAACAGGTTTCCAGTGAAAGGCTTTGTTTTCCAACTCTAAAATATTTTGTGAGAGCATTCAGGCTCTGCAGAAATGTTTGTGCTTGAATGAGTGGCAAAAATGTTTCTATCAATTTAATGCCCCCCCTTTTTTTTTTAAAGAATCATTTAATTCAAACTTTTTTTTTAACCTGAAATGATTTATTTCATGATGTACTTTTCCTGGGTATGAGAATGTTTAAGAAAATTCTTTAAAGAAATGAAAAAGGGGCACATGAAAAAAAAGAAACCAAAAAAGGGAAGCCCAATTTTCCACAGGCGTTTTGGCTGATGGCCAGGGATGAGTGCCGGAGCCATGGGTGCAGAAGCGTGGCAGCCTCTGCCCCCAGACAGCCCTTCTTGGGACAGGGGCTGATAGAACCCACTCCTGACACCACCAGTGATGTGGGTACCCACAAGTGGCTGCAGCCTGCTCTGTCCTTAATGCTATTAGGGCTTTTTTTACCAAGTGTGGCCCGTGAGGCCGCGTGCCTGGACAGGTCCCGGTGCCCTTGGAGTCTCTTGGGCAGGGAATTGTAACTCCTCAGTGACCCGACTCTGATTCTCTTGGCCCCGGTGCAGTTCCACAGCCCCCCACCCAGCTGGGTTATCTATAGCTCGGTCAGAAAAAGGATAAAGTCAGCACGGGTTTTCCGGGCACTGCCCAAACCCCCAGCCCTGCGTGGGGGCTGGGGACAGGCGTGTCCTTGGAGGGATGCTGAGGGCAATGGGGCCCCCCCCGGGATCTGTGGGTAGGGCTGGGACCAGCGGGGGGACTTGAGAGAGAGGGGGACTGTTTGGCTCGTGATGCAGTAATGGGCTCTTTGGTTCAGTCTTGTTGGCTGACCCCAGTTGCGCACTGCCCTAGCTGCGGGGGCAGCACCTTTCCCAGAAAAAGGTTTTTCTCTGCACCTTTGCCCCGGCTGAGGGGCACAGCAGCATTCCCACAGCCCCCGTGCTCGAGGGCTGGAGATGCAGACATTTACACCAAGCAGCGTGGGCCGTGGGCCCCCTGGAGGCTGTGCCCTGGGCTGTGGGGCTCTTCCCCCAGCAAAGAGCTTAGCCTGGGGGACACAGGCTGGGATCCCGGAGGCTGGTGCCAGAGGGTAGAGACTGGAACGGAAAAGTGGAGGCAGGGAGGCCGGAAGGTAGAGGCCAGGGAAGAAAATGGAGACAGGGAGGCTGGAGGGTAGAGGCTGGATTTAGCTTTTTAAAAATCCAGTAGGGCAAGGTGTGATTTCTAGTGTCTGGTCACTCCCAGGGCTCTGAGGGTCCCCATGAAGAGGAGAAGTGGGAGGCTGACAAGGGCGTTCACACCTTATGGTGGATATGGAAGTGAGGGAAGTTTGGAAAAAGCTGCTCCGAATCTCTGTCAGTAAATGTGAGCCCCTGAACTGCTCTGTTTGCCTAAAACCCCCAGGGAACACGTGGCAGATGTGCGCTGGTTGGAGTGGGACCAGCCCTGGGGATGGTGGACAGTGAGCGAGATGGGCAGCAGCACTTTCAGAGACCATGGCCCGGCAGGACACTGAGCTTCTTCAGGGAGAAGCCTGCTGGGCTGCGATCACACCCAGTGCCAGTACTGAAGAGGAGGGAGCAGTGGTTCCAAAGCCACCCGGGACACCGTCGGTTCCCCCCATTGTCAGAGCTGTTCCCGTCGTTCTGAAGTTGGGTTGCTAGTACATGTTTACCTTGTTTGTCGGTGAGACAACACACAAGTGGTTCCCCTTCTTCCATGGGGGTTCAAACCCCCGTTCTCCATTCTTTTCATCTTCACTGCAGAGTGGTTTCCTGAACTTTTGCTGCTGCACATGGCTCTGGCATATGTTTGAATCAATTAACTGAGAAGAAAAGAAGAAAATTACACCAGAGCCTTTATTAAGGGAAGGTGTAATTAACAACTTTAGATTAATTGGAAATGTTTGCTCTAAAAGTAGTAATTGAGCTCCATTCTGATTAACTGCTTGCTCACAGGCTCTGTAACCTTGCAGATCGTGCTGCTCTGCAGCCAGCGGAGGGGAAAAGACCATCCAATATCACTGCAGAACCTTTATAACAGAACCCTGATATTTTCCCCTTCTAAAATGTTCTGTGGTGCTATAATCACACTATAGAAAGCCGTTTCTTGAGATTCTTTAATTTAAAAATAAAATCAAATTTATTAGTTTAGTAAAAAATGTTCATCCTGTCGTGATGGACAGAGAACAGTGAGAACTGAGAACATTGGAAGAACAACAATGTTTAATTAAATATCCCGTCAGAAGATCTGGACTTAGTTAGGCCCTGTTACGTTACTGCCTTTGTTAAGCTAACATTCTTTCAAAGAACAGGACTCACCGTAAATCAGTTCAAATGATTAAAACCTCTTTATATTAGCATATATTGACCTCCTGTTCACTCGGATTGCCTTGAGTAATCTTAGGAGAGTTCATTCCTAATCCTTTCCCTCCCACACATTCGCTGTTTTGGCCTCTCTTGGGTCCATCCACGGTGTTTAGCCGGTGGGAGCCTAAAGGCTCTTGATTGCCAAGCTGGTGAATGCTGTTCGGTGCCAGCTCTGCTGTTGCTCTTAGGCGCAAGCTTCTCCTCTGTTTCTGGCATGTCGACAAGGTGAATGAGTGGCCCAGCTCTGCACCATCTCGCTCACCACAGCTTGTCTCTGGCTTCCAGCCTGAATTCAGGCTGACTGCGCTTGCCTCTTGCCTTTGCAGTGCTGTCTTTTGGCTGTGCTCTGGCAGATCAATCAGATGAGCTTTCCAGCAAGAGCTCCGTAACTATGTCAGCTGAAAGAGCAGGTGGGATTGATACGCGCGGGGCTTGGCCAGGGAGCCCTGCCCTTGTGCCCACCGAGGTCCACTGGCACCTTCACTGCACCGAACTTCTCAGGTTCCTCTCCCTGCGATGCTTCTATTAAAAAATAGCTTCTAGACTAGTAGAGCAAGGAGACCTGTCATCAGAACAAAATGTTTCATTTCCTGACATTTAAAAAAAATTACTTTGCAGGAGATACTTAATGGGTTTTGATTTTTCCCTTTTGCCTCTGTTTGGAGGAGAAGAAATTTAAAAGTCCATCTGCCAGCCATGTCTATTCATAACTTTTAATCTCTGGATTAATTTTTATATGTTTTTGAAGACACCATATACTGGTGGGGTGGTGAAACTGAGTTATGTTTTCTCCAGAGCTAGTGAATAATTTTTGTCAAGGCCAGGGTTACATTTCAGCAATGCCTTCCTGTTAATTCTCTCTGCTGATCGCTAGACTTTCTCCTCCAGTACAGACAGCGAAGGCAGAGTTTAAAATGCTGTTTATCTTTACAGGAATCTTGTTCATTAACCTGCAAGTGCCTTTGTGCTTTCGTCCAATATGCACATATTCATGCTGGAGTTTGAAGACTTATGTTAGAGATTGCTGCTGTGCATAGAAATGTTGCTGTGAAAATTGAGCATTGTACTTGCAATTCCTCAGGCAAACTTTGTTACCTTTAGTATGAACTTTGTTTTGGTAACTAACATGTTGGGTGTTCAGATAGATCCAATGTACAGTAATAAATCATAATTTCAGCATTCATGGCTTGGTGAATTCAGGAAGCCAAGAGAACACAAATATCAGTTCAGGAAAAGCAAGCAAACAACTTCTACATTTTTGTTTTTTCAGAGCTGCCGTAAGGAAGCCAAGCATCGTTATTGTTTCTTTCAGTTCTCAGCATAAAAGGAAGTAACACTTAATAAAAGCTATTGGCTGCAAGATTTCGTAAGAGAGAGAGAGAAGCAGAGAGAAAGAACGAGACCCATGCAGTGGGAAAGCAGGTGTGATTAATGTATAAACTATAGTTTGCAGCCCTATGGGATACTGATGAAACCAATAGAATTTTCACAGACATGGATAATACAAGAGCACAAGACACTTTTTCACAGGTAAAGGCAGAAATTGTTATGACTTGCGTGAAAGTGCAGTTTGCTGTGCGTAACTGAAGAGATGGCATATCAGAAACAGAGAATGACTTTATATTTTATTGGCAAGAAATTTGCAGTAGATTGTTTAATGTAACTGATTATTTTGTGATATGAGCTCAGATTGGTCTAATATATCAGAAAGTGTTTGCAGAAGGTATGCATGAAACAATAGTTTTCTGTGCTTTATTCTTAAGAAAGTTGAAATGTGTGAGGTTTTCCTGGTACAAAGAAGGAAAATCAGCCTTTCTATTGCCATTCTAGAGAAGATGTTTAATGCTATACATTATCGGCACTAAAAATTTCCTTAAGGTAATTGAAGGGGAAAAAAAGTGGTTTCAATTATAGGCAAATGCAGTCTTTTGATAATCATACTGGAATTTGAAGAGATTGATAAGTCAGAATTGAATATACATCAGCTTGCAGCACTACGGAATTTGTCTGAGAGTGCCTGCCGGGTAGGAGGTGGCTGTAGCAGCCTGCTTGTTTCAGTACTGGCATGTTTGGAAGTCTGTAATCTGGAGGATTAAGCAGTGGAGAACTCCGCTCTAACTAGCATAGCTGATGGCATGGGTGCCCTGGTGTGTGACCTGCAGTAAAGAGCGATTAGGGGAAAGAATGATGGTGTATGCGTGGGCTGAGAAGGTGCGATGGAGTGCCCTGAGTGAGTCCTGGGCACCTACTGAGGGTGGCTTGGACAGCAAGCGTGAGGGCTGGGGAGAATCCACCTCTGTTTGCATGATTCCCCTTTTTCCTGAGAAGCACGAGTTGTTTGTTGGAAAGATTTGCTAGCCAAGGCTCTGGACAAACCCAGAGCAATTGCAAAAATCAGGGTGAAGCATTTTTTTATTCCTCTTTGGTTTGTCAAAGAGGAAAAACGGCACGGCACAAATTACTGCTTCTGGTTACCTCCATACATCATCAGCTTCCTTGGCCTCTGAAGGTTTTTGAGGAGGGCAGTGCAACAGTGACCCACAGACCGAGTCACTCAGCTGAAGTAACAGCACCTGGAGGGTAACAAAACCGTAGGTCCTGTCTGGCACTATGGAGTATAATGACATCTGAGGTGCTGGGACCGGGCTGGGGAAGCTGTTCATGGAAGCAGAGTCGGAAAGACACAAATCCAGTCTGGAAGTGTTTTCCCTTTCTCTGCTGTCCACAGCTTGTGTGTTTATCGCTCGCTGGTGAGGCACAGGGCTGAACTGCAGCAGGTGAAGCATTGCTCTTACATCTTACTCCAGGTGCTGTTGGTGAGGTCAGGGGCAGCCCAGGTGTGGAAATAACCAAATGTTTGCTACCAGAAAGGGCTTACGTGAATGAGAATCGGAAATCAGGAAACTGTGACCAGATGGTGCCACTTTTCCCTCTCTTTCGCTCCCCAAGGCCTGCCATAAATCATATGCGCAAAGCTGAGGTGGTACGATCACCAAAATACTCACAAAACTAAACTGCACCTGAGAAAAATGTGTGTTTTTAAACTTTTTGTGAACTGCTTTTAAAACTTGACTATATGTCTTCCTGAGGCTTTTCATCTAAGTCTTCTGAGAGCTGATAAGATCACGGTGCAGGGTGGAATGGTTGTCAGACCTTCTGCTTTTCCACCCTGCTTTACTTTAATCAATGACTTGAAAGTGCTTTATCCCCCTGGCTTTCCCATACAATTTTTGTTTTGTTTCGTTAAAGGCTATCTCTCTCAGGTGATTATTTCCTCCCGCCCCGGTCCTTTCCAGCAGAGCTGAAAGCAGGTTTTCACTGTGTGTTTACCAGGGGATCAATTCCCATTTAAACGAGGCCAGATGATTCCGTATCTTCTGATATGTATATTCATGAACTTGTACCAAGCTGCAGGAGCAGTTCTTGTAGCCTCGGAGATGGGCTATTGTTGGACTGCAAATCAGAAATCTGACGTTCTGCTGATCTACTGGGACTTCTAATGACTTGACTGTACATGGTCAGTCGAGCACAGATGTGGGTTTAGAACAATCTGCTCCTTACAGTTACTGACAAATGTCAACCCGTGCAGAGGACTTAGGAGACACTTCAGCTTCCTTGGTTTTGCTGGTGTTTTGAACCTGGGTGTCTGTGGGTTCTGCAGAACTGCTGGATGTGCTCTATCAGTGCCTCTTACTTTGAGACTGCACCTATCCTTAAAGCCAGAATCACTTGTGGGCAGACTAAAGCATCAGTACGGAAGCAGCCTGTGTGGGAAGCAGAGATCACCTTTCCTTGAGCCATCTAAAACTGCCTCAAAGCTCGGGAATGTGTTTGTTATGTAAGACAGGATCGAAAGACCCAGGGAGGCTGCACTGCATTCTCCTGTGTTTGCTCCTTAGCGGTAAGTGGCCCATTAAGCAAAGAGGATAAGAAATGCCTGTGGGACAGGCATGCAGTACATCCGAGTTATGTTTTCCTCATCATCCGTACTAAGGTGAAATCCCTCAGTTAAATTTCCTGCTACTGAGCCATTTGGACCTCCATCTGTCCTGTCTCATTCTCGGTATTGTCCAAGATCCTGAAACTGGGAGCACAATGAATATTGCCAAGCTTCGCTGTGAAGGGAAGTTATTTCCCGAGCTTCAGAAAGGACGCAAAGACCCAGCATAAACAGATATCCACCTATCCGACCCTGAGGAAGTTAACCTTGTTTGGAAAATGTAGTGTACTTTTGTAGGGAAGTATTAAGAACATCACAAAAAAAATTATATAGAAAAGGATTGTTTTCTGCTAGATCTGTCAGAGTCTAGGAGGAGCGTGGGAAGAAGAAATAGCCCCTTTTTACCTAAATATTTGGCTAGGATGACTTATTAACAAGAATTATGACTTATGAATTATGACTAGGATGACTTATTAACAGAATCCTGGGGGTGGGGGAAAAAAGTTAGGTCAGAACTGATACATCAGCAGATGGATGCTCATTGGGGTTTTCCCTTAAGCTCTCAGACTGCATTTTGATTAGAACATAATGAAGAGTTTGTTCATTAAATGTTCCAGCTAATTAGTAGAAAATTCATGGAGACCTTGGATTCTCATGTTAAACATGCATGAAATCAGCGTTGCGTTCTCTATATTGCACTTCGTACTTTTTGTTTAGCAGGTGTTAACTAACATGATTTAATAAACCTCAAGTATAATGAAATGAGTCTTGTTCAGCATTTAATAATTTTAGCAACCCAGTTCTGCTTGATGTGTATCTTTGTTTTACAAGATGTTAGGGTGCAAGATGAGAGTGTAAGCTTGTGAACAGAGAGATGCACGCTTTTCTCCAAAATAATTAGATGTCACTGTTAATAGTCCGGTAATCTTTGTTTCTTTGCATGATTAATTGGACTATCACATTAATAGGCAAATATGATAATCCTTGATAGTTCTGATCACTGGATTATTTTAATTACTATGACTAAAGGCATAGAACATTATAATTTTAGTAACAAACCAAAATATTTGTATATGAACCACCTGCTTTTTTTCAGTCCACTTTGTAATGTTTAGGTTACACCTCAAAACTCCAAGAAATCACCGGGTAAGTTCGCATTCCAATATTGTTTTGAAATCAAGTATCATTTAATACATTCAGGACATAGGCTGCATGTTTCTGTGGTGGCAGGGCACTGAAATCCAGGGGAGTTTCACTCTTGTACTGAATGTGCTTAGTGTAAAACTAACCCCGAATGCTACTATCCCCATTGTAGCTGCTTCGAAGGAAAACTGCCTCTATTAGGAAATGCACGTTGCACCCACTCGATCGGAACTGACAGCAATGTTCAAAAAGTCAGTCTCTTCTCACATAAAAATCTCATTTTTATTTAAAAGGAAGGGTTCACTTTATTTACATTTTATATTGCATTTTGTCTTTGTGGAGGCCAATGTTTGGAGGAAAACAGTGATGGTGGGAGAGAGTATAAACCTGATTTATTAACGACTTAAGCATGAAACACATAAAAAAAATAAACCAAAGAAAACTGAACATGCTGGTCATTTTTGACGCAAGCTGGGAACAAGTGCACACGGAACTCCTGCACTTTTTATCAAGGTGCCTGCCTCCAGCCTTTGCAGTGCCAGTTGTACCGTAAAGCTTCCCATACCGGTGTTCCCTGCCCACTCACTTAGCGTTCTGATCCAGTGGACTGCTAGCAAGAGTCGGGCAGTTGACATTTTAACTATTGCAATCTTTAGGAGAAATGGAAAGGTCTCACTCTTCATTGACCGGTGTACGTATGTACTGCACGAGACGATGAGGCCTCTTTCTGTGCATACTTGCATTCACACGGTATCTGATGGTGCATCAGAGTATGACTTGTCGCCACATCACCACTTCAGCTGTGCACTTTTCAGGCATGGAGGACTTATTATTACACCTAAAAATTCTGCAATCTTTAATTTCTCTTTTGAGTGCTACCTGCAGAGATATTTTGGTAGGTATTTGAAGAAAATCACTAGCAGATTAAATTAAAGCACCACTTCAAGATTGCTTAATTTAATACGGCACCTGCTTAGCCTGAAGTGAAGCAGCACAATTGCAGAATCCATGAATTTTTAGCAATATATCATGCTTTCAGATAGCCAAAGTTCTCACATTTGTAAGCAACAGAACTGAGATATAAAGGAAGTCTAAGTGGAAAACTCATAAAAGTACCATTTGAAGGCTGCTGTGTTCTTTTTTATTTGAAGATGTAGAAGAGTACAATTGCGTCTTTATATTCCAAGATCACCCCTTGGAAACATCCACCCTAGCTTTAGTTGTCAGCACTAAATGAACTTAACAGACAAGTGGCACCAGATGGGTGTGGGGTGGAAATCAGAATGACCGTTAATGTGTGGATCATACCTGATGTCCATCAGTACTGGAGAACTGAAGCACCGTACGCTTGGCTTTGCACAGCTGAGGGCATCTGCTTTCCTGCCTTGGACTGCCCAGGCCCTTGGTACAAGCCTGGCTGAAACAGGACCCGGGACGGGAGACTTAGGATTTGGAAAAGCTAATTGTAGTTCTTATGAGGTGAGGCTTGCTGCCGAAGGTTTTGCTCTTCGGTACTTCATCACAACGGTGATGCTGAGGCTGCACAACACCCAGCCAAGCACTGGAGTTGTGATAAAGTAGCACATGGTCTCTCGAAGGGAGGGGGTTGCAGGGAGCATCTCTGCATTGGAAATAAACTCTCATTGGCTAGATGAAGCTTTCTAAAATCTTTTAATTCTCTGGCTGCTGCTTTCCCTGAAAGTGATACTTGGAAAAGCAGTGAAACCATCTGTTCTTTGCACTCTGGCTTGGACTTAATTAAAATGCAAAACAAACGTGCAAAATACGGGCTAAATAAGAAGGAGGTTAGGTATGGCACAAATCTAGAAAGGCATCTATCAAGCACCATCCAAGGCTTTTGCATCCCACAGTGTTCATAAAGCTTTTTGTTTAATTCTTCTTGAAGATGCTCAGTAATGGGAAATTCCATAAATTTCCCCAGACAGCTCAGTGGTTAGTGTCGTCCTTGCTGTTTTCCAAACATCTAAGCTGAAGCTCTTTTGTTGTAATTTAAATCGTATTTCTTCTTATCCTACTGCACAGGGAGCAGCCTGCTCCTTTCCTTTTGGCAGCAGCTGTTTGTGTGCCTGAAGACTGTGACTCCCCCAGCCTTCTCCAGGCTGTGAAATCCCGGCCTTGCCTCTCTTTCCTTGTCACTTGTGTTTTAACAAAGCTCTCATTATTCTCATTGCCCTGATCTGGGCTCCTCCAACATGTCCAACTTGTTTCTGGAGACATGGAATACTTTACGCTATTCCCGCAGAAGCTTTATCAGCGCTGTGTACTGGGAAGGCTGCTTGTGTTCGGCAGGCTGTGCTGCTGTCTATAACCCCCCAGTGGGATATTCGCTTTTATTGCAACAGCGTGACGTCGTTAACTTGTGTCAGTTTATAAGCTGCTCTAACTTCTGGGTCTTTTTCCGAAGAAAATGTGTTCCTCAGCCAGTCCTTGTTAAGCAGGTAATTCCTGCGGAACTTTTTCAAGACTTTTTTTCCCCACTTGTTGAATTGTGTATTATTGCTTCTCTCATTTATCGAGCTTGTTCTGAATTCGAATCCCCCTTGCCAAGCTGCTTGCAGTTCTTTTCACCTTCTTGTCAAAGCTTGCAAATTTAATAAACAAAATCTCTAGTCCATCACCAGATCATTAACGGAAACACTGAGTAGTACAAAATGAAGTCCGTCTCCTGTGCAGCACTGTTCAATTTATCCTCTGAGTTTTCACCATGAAACTCCGGTAATTACTTGTCGTTTCCTGACAAGTTCCAAGTGCTGTTAGAGCAGGAGGGTCTGTGCTGGTCTGTTAAGTGGTGATCAAGGGTAATTCTAAAGTATTTGCTTCATGTAAGACCTGTAAAGCGTCAGTTTTTCAGAGGGAACTTTAAGACATGTTCAGGCTGGGATTCCTCAGTATGGCGATGTTTTTCAAAACTGGAAGCAGGTAGACTGGTTTGTGTTGTACCTTGTACGTGTCACTAGGCACGAGCTTTTGTTTTAAGTTCCTTAAATATTTGAGACTAGCTCTTTGAGATTTTTTGTTGTTATGCTTAATGACTATATACCTTTATACCAATAAAAAAATAAATTATAATAAAATATCTTTGGGCTCCCTGAGCTCCTACTGAAAGTGGCAGAATTTCCAGTGTTTTCCAGGAAATCAAGCTCCTGTTTGATGAATATCTTCTGCTTTGAATAAAAGGTGGCAGATATTATTCAGCCAGATATACATCTGAACAAATAATGCAAAACACTATTACAGATGGATAATTTATCTGATGAATAGCAGCTCTGTTTGACAAATAGTATTAGTCTACCTCTATGACTGGTTACAAAAGATGGTATTGCCACATAAAAATATCACATCAGTCATCTGTATTGATATTTAATGTAAATTACAAGTGAAGGCTTTTCAGATGCCCCAATCACAGAAGACAGCCACCCCCTCTGTAAATACACGGGAGCCCTCAGTTCACTTTGGGCCAAGTTCAAACCTGGTAAAAGTGAATACATTAAGAGATGAAAGTTGATAACACCAGACTAGAACTTTTAAGGCAGCCCAGATTGTGTTCACTGTCTTTAAAATTCCTTAAATGAGATGGTCAGCACGCAGGCAGAGTGCAGGTCAGCGTGATGTTGAGAGGAACAATGTGGGTGGTGGAACACTGGCACCGGTTTTCCAGAGAAGTGGTAGATGCCCCGTCCCTGGAAACATTCCAGGTCAGGTTGAACCTGCCTTGCTCTGGGCAACCTGCTCTAGTTGAAGATGTCCCTGCTCATTGCAATGGGGTTGAACTGGATGAGCTTTGAAGGTCCCTTCTATCCCAAAGCATTCCATGATTCTATGCTATAAAAAATGTCAGGCATGTATGTTAAAACACCATATTTCTTTTTGTGTGGACAACACTAGCATTCAGTCTGATTTATGCCCAGAAGTGCTGAAGGGGAGATGCTACTGTGGAGTGCAGATGGTGAGGAAAAAGCACTCTTGGTCCAGCCTTCCCTTCTGGGTCCTGCAGCACCCAGGAGCCAGTTTGTCTCTTACTCCTTGCAGAAAGCAGATGAGAATGTTAAACATTGTTAATGTTTAATGAGGACAAATGTAAGGAATGCTTAACAGTGAAAAGCTTGACCAGACCTCGTTTGTGTGGGGAGCAGGATTTCTGCATGACTTGGTTTTGTTGTCACAGGAAATGATACAGCTTGGTGCATATTAGCTATGATCTTCATCTAAGTCAGCCCGAAATAATGTCTCACTGAATTGTGACAGCCTTTTGTAATAATTGAGATCGTATGTATAGCTGACTGACAGCCAGATTTCTTGCTCTACGTTTCCAGGAGTGTACATTCCAGGAGGTTTTTGCATTAGATTGATGTCACATTATTATGATTCAGGTAAGATCGTCCACAGAATAAGAATAAGCTGAACAAAAGCCACGCAGCTCAAATTTCTCTGTAGGTAACGGAGAGGAAGAGTTGTCAGATAATGAGACAGGTCTTACAGGTGGTCAGTTGCTGCCCAGAGAAGCCCAGGTGTCTTCATTGACTGCCTAGGAATCACAGCAATCCTGTGGTCAATTGGGGAGCAGGAACCAGGGTGTGTTAGAGAATGAGAGTCAGAAAGAAGAGACACAGGAAAGTGCTGGCCTGTCTTATCTTTGAACGGTCACCCGTGTTCTGCATGCCTCCCCCTGCTTTGTTCAATCAACTGTAAATGACTTGGATGATGTGGCTTTAACCCCTCTTGCTTGGCTGATGCTCAGAAGGTCTTGGCACCTTTAAGGAGTCATTAGCACAACATTTCTACAGCGCAGGGACTACATGCAAAACCTTCTACCTGATAGGTTTGCTGTAGACTGTGCTAGGAAAATGGTGCATGTCAGGAAGCCCTGGAAGCGGCCGTGTAGAGTCCTGTGTTGGCAGCTGCCCAAGAATAAGCCAGTTATATCTTGCCACTAAACACATTTTACACCATTTCTAGGCCAAAAATATAAAAGCGTCATCCTGCAGAGTAATGGATGTGCACGAGTGCCTGGGGCCCTGCTCTTCCTTCCATTGTGAAGTGTTGATTTTTCTTTCAGATCACTTACATGGCTATACTGAATTTTGGGTGGGTGATAAAAGTTAATCTGTACTAAACAAGCTTCCTTAACCTGGCAGGTAAATTAGCACTATCTCATGCATTTCCTTAATGTGCATGCCTTACAATAGAAGCGTTTACATTTTTTCTATGTTTTGTCATTTTGTCATCCAACCTTGTATAAAAACATTCTATTTGGTCGCACCAGTCACATTCTATTAGGCAATATAACACGATCTGACTTAGTGGCATTTTGGTGGATAATATGACAAAAAATTGTTTCTTTTTAAGACAAAAATATAACCAAAACAAACACAAGAACGAGCATTACAAAAATTGTGACATGCTGAGAGAAAAGCCCCACAGATACAGAACGATAAAGGTCAGGATCTGTTACTCAAGTCTTGTTTGCAAGTAAAAATACCAGGCTAACGTGAGGCTGTCAAAAACCTGAGCAAGCCAGACGGACCTCTGACAAATAATTTTGACAGTTCTCATAAGCTGAGAAGTGCCTTTTTTGCCTTTCTTGTCTTTTGAAATGTTTCTCTCCTGCTTACAGATGTGCAGAGAGAAAGAGAGTTAACAGAGACGTTAAAACAACAGGGTGCTGTTTAAAAATAGCCTGTACCAGCCCCGTCTTCTGCGTGCTCTCTGGGGAATGCACTCACTGCCGGTAGTCGAACTTGCTCACTGCCCTTTGTGAACTTGCCATGTACAAAACGATTTGCTTCTCTTTTGGCAAACATATTTCTTCACACATTATTAAGCAAATTAAGAGATGTTCCCTGTTGTTTTCATGTCTTGGGCAGAATTTCACTCTGGTCTAACGGAGACTTTGGAGAAGGTAAGCGGAGTGAAGAGTTGAATAATCCGCAGAGCCAAAAATGCATTCCCTTCTGCAATTTGTTTTGTGAAAAGTAAAGAAACCAACCAACCAACAAAAAACTTTGTAAAATTTTCAGCCATGCAAAACAGAAACACAGTGAATTGCAGGAAAATGTCTTTGTTTTGGTAGAGATGTGGCCAGATAGAAAAATTGCCCAGAAAGACCTTAAAATGCCTGGGGCACTGCACTATGGATCCTGCTTGCATGAGGAAAGGGATGGTGACCCCAATCACTTATATCCAGAAAAAAAAAAAGTTCAAAGCCTCATATTTTTCAAGCTGAGACTGTTTTCTTGGCCACTCTTAGGAAGCTTTCCTGCAGCTGTGCACGACGCGTTGTGTAGCTGGACACCACCACGAGATTCAAGCGAGAACTGAGCTCGTTCATGGAATTGCTTGTGTACTGAGGCGAAGGAAATAAATACTTGCCTTGTTTATGTTATTCAGACGGTGCCTTTGACATAAGGCTATGACGGTATCTTTATGTCATCATTGTCATTCTGCTGCAAAATCTTTGAACCCTTCGCCGTACAAGGGCTAACAGTTGCAAAAATACTGTCTAACTTCCTATCAAGAATTGCTATCCTGTATAAATAGGATCTTGCATTTTAAAGCTGGCAGAGCTTAGCCTTAAGGAAGCTATTTTTTTCAATTCAAATATATCCATATTCTTGTTTGCTTACACAGAGCCTGTTCAGTGGGGAATTACCTTGTTAAGATCTGACCGTACACAGTGTATGTGTGGTGCAAATATATGGCCATTTAAAATTCAAATGCGGAATGTGGAGGCCATTGTCGGAACCTTCTGTGCCTCGGCAAGCGTGAATGAATTATCAGAGTGCTTTCAATCTTTCCTCACTCTTCACATTACTGTTTGCAGCTGGGAGCTATGCCATAAGTTACCTTTATATTAGCATTGAAAATTCCAAGGCTTTAAAAACAAAATATTTCTTCTTTTATTCCCAGTTTTATTTGTAGGCTCTAAAACACAGATCTGTTGATCAGAAATGGATTGGGATGTTAGAAATTTGGTAAGCTAAAGTGTGTTGGGTGCAGAGTGGCTCAGAAAAAGAGAGAACCTGTGGGCGTGCTGGTTCCTGACCTCTGTGGTGTGACTGGTTATTTTTACGCTGCCCGTCAGACTTGTACCAGGTGGCCGTGATGCTTGGATGGGTGGGGACGACCTTGTTCCGCTGCAAGGCTGCATTGCTGGGGCTTTTAGTAGAGAAGCTGCTGTATCTGTGGAGAGCTGTAGGCATAGGTAAAGCAAGCGGCTGGTTAGGACAGGAAGGTGCTGGGGGTGCCAAAAGAGCTGCAGCCCGTCTGCCTGCCCTGCCCTGCCCTGCCCTGCCTGCCTCGCCTGCCTCAGAGGCCTGGAGAGCAGCTCGATGGCCAGTGCTGGGGGTAGCAATCATGAGTCTCAGGGAGCAAAACTGGCGGTTCTCAGGAGTCCTGATTTCTACCCACTCTTGTCCTCCTGGGCAACAGACCCAGCTCTCCAGGGATGCCTGCCTTTAGCTCTTCTCCCTCTTTTTCCAATGGCAGGAACCGGAAAAACCACTCCAGGTCTTGGTGCCTCATCCTTGGGGTAGGCAAATTCAGGTTTCCTTGCACTGCAGCCCGTCTGCCTGCCCTGCCCTGCCCTGCCCTGCCCTGCCCTGCCTGCCTGCCTGCCTCAGAGGCCTGGAGAGCAGCTCGATGGCCAGTGCTGGGGGTAGCAATCATGAGTCTCAGGGAGCAAAACTGGCGGTTCTCAGGAGTCCTGATTTCTACCCACTCTTGTCCTCCTGGGCAACAGACCCAGCTCTCCAGGGATGCCTGCCTTTAGCTCTTCTCCCTCTTTTTCCAATGGCAGGAACCGGAAAAACCACTCCAGGTCTTGGTGCCTCATCCTTGGGGTAGCCAAATTCAGGTTTCCTTGCAATGCTGAGATGCTTTGAGCTGCCTTGGTCTGAATGTGTTAGTCTCCTGGCAGCTTCAGCAATAGGGAGGCGGGGGAGGACCCTGTCCCCTTCCCTGGGACCACTCTCCTGCCCCATCCACTTGCTCCCGCACAGCCTGGGCAATGCTCCTGGGGTGGACTCTTCGTGTGGATGTCCGCATGGAAGAGTTTGAAAAGGATGATTTGAAATACAGATTTTACTGTGGTAAGTTACCTCCTGGTGGTGAAGTCATTCTCCAGCAGGTAGGAAACATCATGTATTTAGCTAATTGAATATTGTAGCTAAGCTCCTGGATGAAAAAAAAAGAATCCCAGGTTCCTGAGCTCTGGTGGTAAAACCTACACACTCCTTTCAAATTTGCAGTTCTGCTGCTATTGGGGAATGGATATCACAGAGGAGAACTCTTTGGTCTGTCTCAGAGGGAGGTTGTTTATTCCTTCTACAAAATCTGTGAAAAAGCTTTACCAACAGTGTAAGCAACTGTAGTTCTGGGGCCCTGGTTATTCTGCTTCCCCTTTCCCTTTGCTTGCTTCCTGCTTGGCATTGCAATCCTCACCTGGTTCATTTAAAAGCGACATAAATTTGTGTATAAGCTTATTGTCATCACATCCTCCTTTTTTTGGTAAAAGAAAGGAGAATTTGAATGCTGGTTAGTTAATGTGTTTAGGTAAGTTCACATGACAGCTGCACCTGCTGGTACCAACATCAATTTTTCTTCCTTTCACCCTGACAATTTTGAATGGTTCTGATTTTGCTTTCATGTTGTCTGTATGCAGTGCTTTACACTAAGGGTAAGACACAGGACGGGGTGCAAAATTGATGTTTTCACTTCTGCCCAGATTTTCTAACTGAAAAATATTTCCTCCTGGCAATTCAATCTCCAGATATTACCACCCTATCTTCTAAAATTGTAAAAGCCCCTGTATGTTTGATATCTTGTAGACTCTCACCAGGTTTCAAAGGGAGATTTGCTGGGGAGGTCATTGATAGAACATAAAATATGAATGAAATTGTAATTTTATGGCAGATACCATAGCTGTAACTGTCACAAGCATTCTGTATCCTCAATAGACAGATGAAAAAAAACCAGTCTCTGAAAACATTTGATTGACTTTTTTCCAGTTAAGCCAGGAAAAAATCCTCAAAATTATGAACATGGTGAAAAATAAAGAAGTGAGCATCGAAGGAGCTTTGCATCTGGCACAGAAAGAGGTGTCTGCTGAAAAGGTAAGGTCACGCCTTTGACCTGTTTTGCAAGATGTTCAGATGTATGAGCCTGGCTGAGCATCAGGAGCATATCTGTACTGCTTTCAACTTGCGCAAATATACCCTCCAGTTTATAACCAAGTATGTCAGGTACTAATGCCTGGCACTACCTGTATCCCGTGTGATGGATATCCAAGTAGGTGCTGCAGCTACACTGGTGTCATTACCTGGATTAAGTTGTTCAAATCTAGATGTAGCCATACGAGTTTTGTTATTCCTCGTGCAGCATCGAGCACCGCAACAATAAATGTAGGGCAAAATCCTTGGGTTGATACCATGAAGCACCTCAGGAAAATGATGGATCTAATCTCTGAGGAGTCTTCTGGTGTTGGGTTGTCCTTGGAGTGTGACTGGTCACCATAAGAGGATCTGACAACTCAATGTTATGAGTGGCCACGAGAGTGGTTGGCCTCAAAGGACAAAGCCTTGGCCAGTGTAACTTCAGTTCTAACATTGTCTGTGGTTGGTCCCGACCTTCCATCAGGCAAAAGCAGAATCAGTGTAAAGGTGGCTTAAAACTGGTTTTGGGTCCTGCAACAACATAGCCTTGCTGAGCCTATGTCAACGAGACCAAGAGGTCTAGACTAGAGATTTCTTCAGGATCAGATTGAGCCACAGAGTTCATTTTTCTGCTATTGAAACCTGCTTTTCACTAACAATCCGAAGTGGATCATTCGTATCTTTCCATTTTATAGAAAGCATAGTTCTTTCTTGAGAAAAGCAGCAGCTGATAACTGGCAATTGAAAACGGTTTGCGAATGAGGAGTACGTTAATCGTGTACATCAGTACATCAGCCTTGTACTCCTCTCAGTAATCCCTGTCCAGTATCTCTCTAATTGCAATCTCTGTCCGTCATCACCACAGAAGTGCCAGCAGAAAATTCTTTGGAGAAATTTTTATATTTTCCCCTTCTGCTCTGGAATTTTGAGCCAGCCTCTTTATCTGAGCATCTCTAGGAAACAGAGAAATCTTACCATGTGCTAGTGACAAATCTGAAATGTTTTTACAGCTCAGGAGCTGATAGTGATTTTGAGATAAATCTGGTACTTTCTAGAACTCTTAAAAATAACCTTCTGAACTGCTATTGACTTCTTGGTTGGAAAGAAATAGAAGGAGAAGCAAAAATAAATACTAATAAAAAAGCAGCACAAGTTCTGCAGAAGGGCTGCAGCCAACAAAAATATTAAACTCAGCAGTCTAAGACTACATGGAAATATATTCTCAGAGTACGAGGAGAAAGGGTTCCTTTCTACTTCTGCCATGTTAAGGTTTTTGTGATAGCTAATTATTAGAACTAAATAAAATTTAATTTAGCTGGATCATGACCTTCCTTT